>NC_051155.1:233228430-233486621 GCF_013339745.2 Dermacentor silvarum
AGGTTGCGGAGAATCTTGTTTCGTAATGCCATCCGGGCCCGGTGCCGACTTTGTGCGCAGTCTGAGTATTTCGGCCCTCACCTCGGCCTCCGTGATCTCCTCGTCCAATGCGGGATTTTCCCTGCCCGTGTACGCATTCTGTGGTTCTCGCGTAATGCTTCCTATGTATCTGTTCTGTATGTCGCGAATGAGTTCATCGTCGGTTCCCGCGTAAGTGTGGGTGATCTTGTTGAGGTTCTGTTTCGGTGTCGTTTTGCTACCCTCTGGGTCTAAGAGACATCGGAGGAAGTTCCACGTTTTGCCCAGTCCGAGCTGGCCCTCCATGCTGTTGCATGTAGACTCCCATTGCTGTCGGTCCAAGCGGTTCGCGTGATCTTCAATCTCCCTGTCTAAAACGTGCTATTCGCCGCCGCAGGGTCCTATTCAGCCTCTGGTGCCTCCACCGTCTCTGTAGGCTACTGCGCGCCTCCCACAGGTGGAGGAGTTTGCTGTCGGCTGCTTCGAGCCCTGCTTCCTCGGGAATTTCTCGAGTAGCCTGCTTTACCGCCTTGTGTATCTGTTGTGTCCATTTATCAATGTCCGTAATAATTTCTTCGCAATCGATGTCTGCCATTGTGTTGTTGTGTTCTTGTGTCTGTCTGAATATATCCCAATCCACCATCGTCAATTTCTTACCCTTCTTTTTTGTGGGTCCCGTGTGTATTGTTGTGGCTATAATGAAGTGGTCACTGCCCAAATCATTTTGTGTGTTTGCCCACTTGGGGCCCTGTGTATTCTTTGTGAACGTGAGGTCAGGTGTGGTGTCCACGCTTACGCTGTTACCCGTGCGCGTGGGTTGTTGAGGATCCGTAATAAGTGTGAGCCCCTCCTGCTGTACGTCTATCCAGAGATTCCGTCCTTTGACGGTTCCTCTGCGATAGCCCCACGCGGGGTGCGGCGCGTTAAAATCCCCTGTTACTACTACTGTGTTTCGCTTTGCTATGTCAAGGGTTTTTCGGAACAGGGGCCCGAACCTACTTGTGTGTCTTGGAGAGCTATAGACGTTTAGGACAAAGAGGCTGGCGTCGTTCTTGCATGCCGGTATTATTTCTAAGAGGACGTGCTCTACGTTTGATACCGCGGTTTCGTGTTGCATCACTGCTAAGTTTCTTTTGACTAGGGTTACAACGAGTGCTTTCTCGCCAGAGGCTCCGTAGGATTTGTACCCTGATAATTTTGCCGGTCCCATAGTTTCTTGCAGGGCTATGACATCTGGGGTTTCTTTTCCTGAGAGGAACTGCTGCAGGTTTCCCCGTTTCCGGCGAAACCCTCGGCAGTTCCATTGCCAGATCAGATATTCAGTGCTATTTTTATTCGGGGCCATGTTGCTAATTGATGGCCCCCCCGGTGGCCATACTGCTGTCCGCTACGGTGGGTCTCTGGTATGGTTTCACATTCTTTATAGGCCCCACCGGTGCGGGCCGATTTTCTGCCAGGGTGTTCTCTAATGCTGTAGTTCGGATTTCGAATCTTCCCATTCTGTTTTCAATTGCTTCCATGCGTTGTCCTAGTCGTTCCATCTGCGTATTGAGCATTTCGAATTGTTTCTTCATTAAGTCTGCTAGACTCGAGATTGGTTCGTCCTTAGTCTGGTGCTGTTCTTCCGCCTTCCGCTTATGCGGCGGGGCCGGTGCCGGTGCCGGCGCTGGTGCCGGTGCCGGTGCCGGAGCGCTTACCTGCATAGGTGTGGGGTTAGTCGTGACTGCCCTACCGCTGACGGATGGAGTACGGCTCCGATCTCGTGTCTTTTCTGCTTCTAGCTGTGCTATTTTAGCTCGAAGGCCTCTATTCTCCTGTAGTACCTGAGCTAACGTTGCCTGAATTTGAGCTAATTGTTGCTCTAGGGTGGATCTGCCACAATCCAGTTGTTGTTGGGCGGGCGGAGAGACCCTGTCTGCCCAGCTCACCTTGCTTTGGTCTTGCTGCTGCGGGCCAGGTCCCTGCTGCTGCCGCTGCCGTGGTGTTGCCGCTGCCGACCCGGAACGAGTCCTTGACCTGGACGGCGTCCGGGATCTCGATCGCCTACCGCCGTCACCGCCGCCCTGGGGCAGCCTCGGGTAGGAGCGGGAGCGGCTCCTGCTGCTGCCGCCGCCTCTGCCGTTTCCGCCGGCGTCAGTGCTGTTGGGGTTCGGCCGCTCTCTAGAGCGGCTCGTCCGGTCTTCGGCGCTGAGTCTCTGCTGCTCTTGCCGGGTTCTCTCCCAATGTCGTTTCTTTAGTAGATAGGGAGTCCTGAAGATTTCCGTGCACTTCTTGTCTCCCGTGATGTGTTGCTTGCCGCATAATCTGCAGCTTGGTGTACATTGGTGTTCTTCCGTTGGGTTCGGTATGCCACATCCGCGGCATTTCTTGTTGTTTGGATTGGGGCACACGTCCAACCTGTGGCCGATGCGCCCGCACTGTTCGCACACTTCGTGTTTCTTCTTGTGTAGTAGGCAGCGGTATTCAGCGCCACGGTAGTACACGTAGTGGGGGACGTGTGTCCCTTCGAATACTATAACGATTGAGTTTGTGCGGCCCATTCTTCTCGCGTGTAGTATCGTAGGGTTTCGGTCGGTGACCAGGCTCTTCTCGATGACTTCTTGGCTTTCATTCTCGGGTACTCCGTGGATAACCCCTTTCGAAGTATCCTCCGGCGCCGTTATGTACGCTGCTGCGGCATAGGTCTGGTTTCCAATCCGTATTTCTTCAAGTTTGCTGTACTTGATGGCGTTGTCTTTGACTGGGGTGCTCATCGTTAGTGTATTCTGTCGTGCGTTGATTCTAAGCGTATCGTCTCTCGCTGCTTCATGAGTCAAGTCGGCCCCAAGGAGCACGCCGTCCCTTACGACAACGGTGTGGAGTCGCGCCGCATCGAAGCCGCCACGCGGGCGGATGACGATCTTAAAGTCATCGTGCGGCAGTTTCGGTTGCTTCGGCGCCGTCGGTGGTTGGCGTATGCGCACATCGCTCTTGTATTGCGCCGTGATGGCCGGTTTTTTTACTTGTCTCTCGCCTTGTTCATTGTTGAGTTTCCCGCTCCTGTGCCTCTTCTCGTGAGCCGCTATCCAGCCTGGATCTTGCATTACTTCGGGGGTGATGTCCTCGCCCTCCACCTCTATGACATCCATATCGAGCTGCGGTTGGAGTGCTGGGGTGTCACCTCGCCGGGGCTAACCTCGACGCTCGCCGGGGCCGGCGGGGTCAGAGGTCGTACTAAGCCGAAACAGGCATAGGCGTGGACGTCGCACAAAACGTTGAAAAAAGTGATCCACTTGCCAAATTTTGGCCCCACGTGGTCCTGGGATGTTTCGATGTTCGTTGTCGTAGAAGTTTCACTCGTTCCTTGCGAATTTCCGTTAATTTCATGAAAATTCTGCGGAGCGCACTCAGGGTTCCACACAAGAGCCACTTCGTCGTCGTCTTCCTCTCAGAAATTAGGAGTTTACCATTACCATTAGCAGTTTTGTGGACCAGGGAGCTTGAAACTGAAATTAGCATTTGTATTCGCTAAATTACCAGCTTTCATAAAGTGGCTGCCTGAGAGTTATAACTTGTGTTAAGGCTCGCATTTTCAGTAAAACACAGGTCTGTTCATTAAACTTGGCTGAAGTTCCAAGGGCCTCCGAAGCAAGCCTTCGCTTGGCTAGGAGGATGCTCATGAATTAGTCATGGAGCCGTAGATTCGCTGTGTTCTAGATCCTCTAAAAACGAGGGACGGTATTCTCGCCCCCGAGTATTCCTTGTCGTGCTGCTCACTCTGATGGAAGGAAGGATGAGTGAGTGAGTGAGTGAGTGAGTGAGTGAGTGAGTGAGTGAGTGAGTGAGTGAGTGAGTGAGTGAGTGAGTGAGTGAGTGAGGGAGCGAGCGAGCGTGCGAAACGCGACAAGGCATTTATTTGCAACATCAGATACGCCAACTGTAGGAACTACCACAGCAGCAGCATGTTCTTGTTGATCGTTTTCAGCTTTAGCTCCTCGCTGACGGAAGGATAATAATTCACAAAAAAAAATCACCAGCCCTTCCCCTGTCGAGAAAATGAGCGTAAGCGAAGCTTGTCATATCTGTATCTGACCTTCGTGGTGATTTTCTTTCTCTCTCTCTCTTTCTTTGTCTCTCTCTTTTGCTCTCTCTCTATCTTCCTTTCTCTCTATTTCTTTCTTTATCCCTCTCTTTATCTCCCTTTCTATCTCTTTCTCGTTTTCTCTCTCTCTATCTATATTTCCTTCCCTCTATCTATTTCTTTCTTTCTCTCCCTCTCTATTTACCTCTCTTTCTTTCTCTTTTTCTCTTTCTTACTCTGACCTTCGTGGTGACTTTCTTTCTCTCTTTCTCTCTGCCTTTGTCTCTTTCTTTCTCTCTATCTTTCCCTCTCTCCATAATTCTTTCTGTCTCTCTCTCTCTCTTTCTAACTCTCTTTTCCTTTCTTTCATTCTTTCTCTCTTTCTTTCTTTTTCATTTCTCTCTCTTTCTCTCTTTCTTTCTCTCTCTCTCTTTCTATTTCTGGCCCCTGGTATGTGCCACTGAGCTTGGACCTTTTCTGCACTATCGCCACGATCGGCCCACTTTTCAGCGAGACATCGCCGCCGCCACCACCACCACCATCACCACCGACTCTTGTGAGCTTCGCTTAAAAGTACGTAGCGGCAAAGTGAGTACGATACTAATTCGTCGGCACTTCCTTCTATAGAGTTGGGAGAACTTACTAGCATTGTTATTTATTCCCCTCTATACGTGCTCGGGAAAATGCCCGCATGACCTTGAGAGGATGTTTAAGAAGCTTTGGTCGTCGAGCGGACCATCAATTCGGATTCGCTTCGTGTCTCATGGATTCCGCTCGGCGCGCGCCGTTCCATCTCCCGTAGGAGACTCTATCGCTTCGCCGGAAATCACGGCATAGTCGCCGTCCGAAATTCCTTGCTAGGCTTTATCCAGTCTTTCCTGTCACAAACGATACGCATTCCAATGAGGCTCTAGGGTGTTTTCGATGAGCAGCCCCTGCTCAGTATATATTTCACGGATGTTTGGGCTGCATGTCCTCGTGCTTGTGCTCCAGCCGGCCGATTATTAACGTCCTTGTGACATTGACATTTTATGAAAGAGAAAACTTATCAGTTGCCCAACTCTAGCACGAAGCTTGTAGCTTCATGCTAGAATGGGGTAGATGATAAGTTTTCCCTTTCATGAACTTTCTTCCACCTTGCGGAGGTATTTGTCACGGACATTTTAGTAGCAGTCATGAGTCTGTGACACTTTATTTTATGAAAGAACAGGCAAGCATTAATTCTTTTAAAGAGAACAAAAGAGCCATTTTCATAACCGGTCTTTAGAACTCGCATTTTGGAAATGCGCGCCACTAGGGTAGGTATAATGTATCTCGGTCGAGATCATTTCAGTCATTCTTAGTGAGACAGTCAGGTTTAATTCAAATTCATAACGAAGCGCTAAAACATGCGAATTGACCAATGCGTATCTACCTTTGTTATGAGGTCTGATTCGCTCAGACATGTAGATATTCAGGTTGTTTGCCGACACTTCTAGGAAACGGGCACAGTGTAATACGAGACTTTTGAAAATATTTTTTCATAGCCTAGTGAGTTCGACATACTTGTAGCAGAATGTAGTACAATATAGCACAATCCCATGGGATGGTACAATTAGTGCTTGTTCTTTGTGCTCTCCAATGTGTTTGCGTTTATTTTGCGTTACTGTTTGTTACAAGTAAACAGGTTACACGGTTCTCCCAAAGGGCGTTTTTGTGCATTTCTGACTCAGGCAGGCTAGCTGACTGCTTGTCATCGCTCCGTTTCAAAGGGGAAGCCATTAGAGATTATCATCATCATCATCATCATCATCATCATCATCATCATCATCATCATCATCATCATGAGCACTATTGCGAGAATAAAACACCTATGCAAACCCTTGTCCAAGACATAAACCGAAAGCAAAAGTAATCAGGGAGTTTCAAAAATGTGCAAAGAAAAAAACAGCAAAGGCCGACCGAGAATTTTGTACGTAGCGCTGTGGGAAGTGCTTAATAAGCCCAAGATGTAATTCAAGATGCAAACTGAAGCAACTTGAATGAAAAAGACGCATTCACTTGCATTAATTAGTAGACGTATAGTCGGTTCATTCAGCAACAGTGATGGAATGACACCGTGGGGGAAAGAGACAAAAAGAGTGAAATAAATGAGAGCGATGGATAACAGAGCACTACTTCAAAATTCTCAGCTCAAATAAGTCGAAGGAAAGAATATCATGTCGCGAGGCAACGCGACTGGTTGGAGCGATCATGTTGCTAAAATTACAATACTAGCTTTGCCAATGTCATTGGAGAAGGTCTCCAAAAACAAGGAAATCCCAGAACGCGGTCGACAAAGTAGACATATATATCATCTACGAATGCAGAGCACAACGTCTCGCAAGCGGATTGCCATGTCTTCCTTTTTACGCTGGTTAACAAAGCATCGACGTAGAAAAATGGGATGCTAGAATAACTAAACTACTGTTCTAGCATCGGCAGACAAGTACATGATAAGCTTAATCATATTATCTGAAATAGCAAGAGAAAATAACGGATAATTTTATGTAGCTTTCCTGGGCATCTGCGCGAGTACGCCAGCGTAAACAATGCGATTTTGTCGATCATGGTTAGAGATTAAGGTCGGGGTAAAGACACTATAGAGTTACTTAATAAAATATTTGTCAGCAATAAAGTTTACATACTTAAACATTGGAAGGGCTGCCTTGTGGCGGAGCACGAGATATTCAGGGATGTCTGCGTCAGTGTTGCTCGCTTTGCTATTTTTTATATTATAAAAAATAAAAAGAAAACATGTAAGGTTATACGCTCGCGTATAAAAGAGAGGATGTGACTAAGCGACAACGTATTTTTTTTTCAAGTCAAGCCAATTTATTTCAGCATTTCTTTTGTGCAAGAACAGAAGAATGCTAGGACAGGCACAAAAAGCTGCTAAGCTGCAGCTTGCATTTCATGTACGCAGATGATTTTGTTTTATTACCGAGTGACTAGATCGATATCCAGAGTACTGATTACCTGTGCGGAGCTGGCAATACAGCTCTACGATATAACTTCAGGCTTCATGTTTCTAACAATACATTTGACCAGGTAGTTACAACGCATGAGCTGAAATACCGACCATAGAAGAGTACAACCCACTCCCACACCCCATATGCATATGAATAGGAGAAGCAGAATTACACGAAAAAACACAAACCAATAATGCAAGCGAAAGGAAAGCGCAACGTCTCATATTGAGAACGAGATTGGCGTTCGAGTGCGATTATCAGGTAGCAGAAGCTTTTTTTGAAGGGGCTATGGTTCCTGTACAAACTTTTTGTAACTTAGTAGCGAACCGAAACCAAATCTGGAGAGCAGAGTAAATTGTAGGTTATAGCCAAAGAGATGGAGGTTAGTCAAAGAGCCAAAGAATTTTCGGAGCTCTGGAGAGTCAGAAAAAAAATTCTGATTGTATCAACAATCCAGGAATACGAGCGAAAATATATGGAGAGCTGTACATATGTACGTCTATAGAAAGAAGCTGCATGACATTGCAGGGAAAAAAACAAAAAAACCCAAGAGAAGCCAGGAAGCGTTAAGCAGACAGTGTTATAGGCAGTGCCCAGGAAAAGATGTGTTACACTTGAATTCACAAATATAGGACGATAATTTCAGGAAAGCTCAATACGTTATCCTAGCCAAATGCCTGGCATATGTTACTCCACATGATTATGGCCAAAGCTGAACGAATAAATAAAAATACAAACTTGGAAAATCGGCAGATGTGGTACACTGCGCAGGTGAGATTAAGGAGAATGCAGTTTAAAGCTATATTAAAAAAATAACTTGCCTAGCTTCCACTGGAGGCGCAGTGCTAAAGAGACAGCGGAGCTGATGGGCACCTAGCTAGTCCTCGCTGTTGGGCTAGGTCAAGCACTATCAAGTCATCCCCAGCATTTTCCGGAATTTATTGATTATTAATCGATTATCAATTGGCGAATAATTGACTACCGATTGGCTATCGTAACGCATTGGCTACGTATTTGGGCTAGGCTAAGCGCTACCATGTCATCCCCAGCATTTTCCGGAATTTACCAATTTTCGATCGATGATCAATTTGCTATTCATTGCTATCGATCGGCTATCGCAAGGGATTGGCTACGTATTTGGGCTAGGCTAAACACTACCAAGTCATCCCCAGAATGTTCCGGAATTTATTGATTATTGATCGATTATCCATTAGTTATTTATTGGCTATTGATTGGCTATCGCAGGGTATCGGCTACGTATTTGGGGTAGGCTCTAAGCACTACCAAGTTATATCCAGCCTTTTATGAAATTTATTAATAATTGATTGATTATCGATTAGCTATTGATTGCCTATCGATTGGATATCGATGACTGACTAAGCTTAAGTAGTCCTAACCACGCTTCGCTAGACTTAGCCAAGCTCAGCTTCGCTAGTTCACAGGGTATATGTGCCATTGCTTTGGACCCTTTCTGCACTACCGCCAGGATCGACCCACATTTTTTGTGGACGACTAACGGAATAACGGCCGGCTAAACAGCTCCGTTGTTAATACGAGCAATACCACATCAACAAGGAATTGCTTTATGATAACGCGTAAGGCAATAGCTTACTTATCGCGTTTTCAGAATGCTTTGTTATTAAAACATATCGTCCACGAGGATAATTCATTTATAGTGCGTGGAAATGTAGCACAATCTGTTTCGAAGCGGCTTCTCGTTATTGTTCATCGGTCCGTTAGGTGACAAAGTTAAACAATTTGGCAAGCAGCAGTAGCGAATCATGGTGCCTGTGTTGCGAATCTATATGCTGGGCATATTATCCATCATCATCAGCCTATATTTATGTCCACTGCAGGACGAGGACCTCTGCCTGCGATCTCCAATTACGCCTGTCTTGCGCTAGCTGATTCCAACTTGCGCCAGCAAATTTCCTAACTTCATCGCCCCACCTAGTTTTCTGGCGTTCTCGACTGCGCTTACCTTCTCTTGGTATCCATCCTGTAACTCTAATGGTCCACCGGTTATCCATCCTACGCATTACATGACCTGCCCAGCTCCATTTTTCCGCTTAATGTCAACTAAAATATCGTCTATCCCCGTTTGCTCTCTGATCCAGACCGCTCTCTTCCTGTCTCTTAACGTTAGGCCTAACATTTTTCGTTCCATCGCTCTTTGTGTGGTCCTTAACTTGTTCTCGAGCTTCTTTGTTAACCTCCAAGTTTCTGCCCCATATGTTATCCCCGGTAGAATGCAATGATTGTACACTTTTCAACGACAGTGGTAAGGTCCCAGTCAGGATTTGCTAATGCTTGCCGTATGCACTACAACGCAATTTTATTCTTCTATAAATTTCTTTCTCATGATCAGGGTCCCATGGGAGTAACTGACCTAGATAAACGTACTTGTTTTCAGACTCTAGAGGCTGACTGGCGATCCTCAATTCTTGTTCTCTTGCCAGGCTATTGGACATTATCTTTGTCTTCTGCATATTCATCTTCAACCCCGCTCTTACATTTTTCTCGGTTAAGGTCCTCAATCATTGGTTGTATTTTGTCCACATTGTTGCTGAATAGGACAAATGTCATCTGGAAACCGAAGGTTGCTGAGATATTCGTCGTTGATCCTCATTCCTAAGCTTTCCCACTCTAAGAGCTTGAATACTTCTTCTAAGCATGCAGTGAATAGCATTGGAGAGATTGTGTCTCCTTGCCTGACTCCTTTCTTGATAGGTAACTTTCTACTTTTCTTGTGGAGAACCAAGGTAGGTGTGGGAGCAAGGTAGTCATATTACATTAGCCTTAAATCAGTGCTTCTGATTACCAGAGCTGCGAAACGCATCCGGAAACATGCACGTGAACATGCGCATGAACATAGTGATAACGGATAGTATAACATTATACTTGTTCGTAAAACTGGGCCAGTTAGCAAGCGCTGCTTTGATATACATACATGGTTTAGAGCACAAAGAAAAAAGAAGGGCTGATGTACGTGCTATGGAGAGTGGAGAAAAAGAAATGTCAATTTTTTACACCTTACATCGCTAGTGACCTTAGGAAAAACAAAAGAAGGGAGACCGCAAATTTATTTGATAGCTAAGGGAGATACGTGAAACTTACGGAAGGGTGATGATAATACATAAAACAGAATGTTCAAGTTTGGAGAAAGCCGGCTGTTACAAGCTCTAATCAGTTAAGACAAGCACGGGCAACAGAAGCTTTGCGGGTGTGGTGCATTACCATCGGAGATCGTAAAATCATCTCCGATTACCGTAATGGTTATAATATAATAAACGGGAAATGTAGTTTCATTGTGCTCATTGTGCTTTAGGCTTCGCAAACGAATTAGATTACTTAAAAAAAATATCTGTAAGTGCATTTTTTTTTTTCGAAAGCAAAACTTCCACGACATACCGCAGAAATGACTGCGATACATACATTTATGAATCATTCTCATTAGAACTAAAGAAAGAACAAAGACTATTTAATAATTCACCTAAATTAAACAAATATTGCAGACTTCGGAACACGTGGGCCTTCATTAAAACTTAGTTACGGGAGTCATTTGTCTCGGCTTTATTAAAATCGATAGAAGAGTCGTAGGGATTCCGAGGTCCGAACTAAATTAAATAGGTTTTCTTGGAAGCTCAATCGCCGGAAACCAAAGAAACGGAGCATGATGTTTATTTTTGCTTAGTTCGCCTGTCTAATTATTTATTATTAATGAGTCACGTTGGAGTATATTGCTGTTATGCATATAACATTTATGAACTTGCACTGCGGAATGTATGTGGAGCATGCACGGGGTTATTAAAGGGCCGGTCAAGTTAACGCGAGTCAAGTTAGAACGCGGAAAGACTGCTTGTTTGCAGAATTTATATCCAATATACTCCTGATCAATAAGTCTACCGTCTACCGCAGAAGATCTAAAGTCTACCGCAGAAGATCAAACCCTAAGTAAATAGCTTCAACTCCCCAAGGGGAAAAGAAAACAAGCAATATCAATATTAATGCTTCCATCAGCAGACGGCTTCGGTGCAGATCACGGGACATAATTTTATTTACCACTGAACGGCACAAGCCGCAGATATGCCTGGGGTTGCTGGAATGAAACCGCTTACCCATGGGTAAATTTAGTGACGATTAAAAAACTTTCCAGCACGTGACAGTAAAACACCGCATATTAGTTTTTCAGTGACCAGGGGGAAATGTTTCGCGCAAGTATCACAGGTTTGTTCATTAAACGAAAGCTTCATATGTGGCGTTTTACAGTTATCTACTCGAAGTTTCTGTAATATTCATTAAATCTACCATTGAAAACTTTTTGGACAAGTGGGCTTTCATTAAGCTAGTCATTTGCACTATAGACAAACACTATATGCCACACTGTCGCAGCCAATAAACAGCAAAGACACATCTTTCTTCGTTTACCTTCTTTTTCTTCTTTACTTCCGATACTGCCATAATAAATAACATGTAAAAAAAAGACACTTCCTTCTTTTGCACGGGAGTACTTGTGCCCGTCGCAGAACGAGAGCATCTCTTTATGGCCATCTTCATTTAATCCTGCCTCCTGTCAACCGATTTCATCCTGAACTTGCAATTTCCAAATCTAATCCAACACCTATTCCTCGGCCGTCCTCAACTGCATTTATCTTTTTTTGGTAGTGATTCTGTTGCTCTCACTAACTGACCACTGGTTATCCGCTGTAGTCACCACATGGCCCGCCAAAATTGACTTCTTTCTATTATTCTCATTTTGTAGTATAGTCGCAGTACTTCTATTAAATACGTTCTCCCACCGCTAATTCCGCGTACGAAACAAAGGAGAACTAAGCTAGACTGTCATCTTCCGGCAAGATGGACAGCCTTTTCATCGCCCGACTGATCCTGATTCCTCCGAGTGGGTTGCGTCATTTCACTAGGGAACAATAACAAGAACAAGAATCTCCGTTCCCTCATCATATCAAAGCTTTTATGTCAACATAAATAGTGGCAAATAAAGGTCACTGCCTATTCCATGTTTCATGCAGACATGGCATGAATTATATGAATAGGGGACTTCACAGATCTGCAGCCGCTCTGCTTCATCGCATTCGCACAAGGTGAACGCAATTTCCAATTTGATAGTGCAAGACAAGATTTAGCACATCATCGTCCATTATTTATTACAGGGTACTTAATTTGAGGCAGAGCGTGAAGTATTATTAGTTGTACTGAAGCGCAAGATGGTTCCGCTCTCAAGCGCATTTTATTCACGCGAGGGTACTCGATATCTGGGAGCGACATGTGTTGGGTCCTCCAAAAGTTTGAAGTGTGAACGTTGAGCCGTGGGGGTCGACTTGTAGTCTATAACGCGCAGGCTGTTAAGCTACCTGTCAAGTTGCTTATGTTACCGAGGGCTGTCATATTACCAAACAAAATGTGACAGGATCCAGACACTACTGCGTTTGATAGGTGGTGCTCGAGCGGAGCATTTGGCGACTACATTTACCAATCTAGGCACGCCTGCAGCAAGCAACACTCCTCCTCCTGCCTATAACGTCTTCCACGAATTAGCTCTAAGGCTCTCTTAGCCCTACTCTAAAGAGCTGCACGTTCCATGCTCTTGTCAGGGATGTCTTTGGCATTCAAGCCGCGTCTCTACTCCATCATGTGGTCCAACACAACGAAAAACAGCATATTTAAAAAGAAAGCACTCTAAAACGCGGACGTGACAATCGCATACATATACAAGGTGTCCCAGTTATCACGCAGCGCGATTAAAAAAAAAAAAGAGGAGCAGCGTTACGCGAAGCAAACCTAGTGCGTATTTTTTCCAGTGCAGTGGAGTAGCCGCCAGTAATTTTTTCGTAACTGAGATTTAATTAGCTAATTATAATTAATTATCTAACTAGAGAAATATTGTTCTAATTATCAAAAGTGTCAATGAGAAAATTATAGAGCAGCATGAAAAACTCCCGATACAGCTTTCTGTGGCTCAATACGTGCTACATAAAATTGTTTTTCCGAGCGTGAAAGAAGTCCGCGAATACACGCAAAGTGCCTCGAGCGACCAATCGCGCGGCAATTCTGCGTGTATTCGCGGGCTCCTTTCATGCTCGAAAAAAATTTTATGTAGTGCATATTGAGCAACAGAAAGCTGTATCGGGAGTTTTTCATGCTGCTCTACAATTTTCTCATCGACACTTTGATAATTAGAACAACATTTCTCGAGTCAGATAATTATTTACAATTAGCTAATTAAATTTCAGTTACAAAAAAATTACTGGCGGCTATTCCACTGCACTGGAAACAATACGCACTAGGTTTACTTCGCTTAACGCCGTTCCTCTTTTTTTAAATCGTGCTGCGAGATAGCTGGGACACCCTGTAGATGTCAGCAGACACAGCTAACGATTGCTAATATATCTGCGCGTTCAAGCAACAACTCCTTTCTTGGACGCGGGAGCATGCGGGCTAACATTATAAAATAAAAGCACGAGAATGCGAGTAAGAAAAGTAATTGCTGCACACTTTCGTCATGGGGAGATGAACAGAAACGCAAGAAGGCACCGCTGTTGGTTACGAAAGTGCCAACGTGCAAAATGTTATCGAGCCGCAGACATGGATCGTGAGCCTTGGATTTCTTGCTACACGAGTGTTTCAGTGTCTTTTCATATATTATGTTATACTGTTTCTGCTTCTTGCCGACACAGCACGTGACGCAAGTGAAAGTTATACCGCCAGCTGTTCGTATACGGCGTCTTCCCACCTCAACCCTCGCCCTCCACACTACCGCACAGAACAGAACTCAAGCAATAGCTGACATCTGGCGCTGTGATGGGGTGGCATTCGACACGCCGATCCCAGCAGTGGCAGCAATAGAAAGGTCTGGAGGGCAGCCGCCAATCCCTTCCCTATTACCCGAGCGTATGGCCATAGCTCTACCTATACAGCTAGAGCAGACCGAAGACCGAACACCGCCGACAAGAAACACCACTCTCTCCACTGCTCCGTTAGTTCAGTACGGCTCAAGACTTGTCGATGCGGAGGCGTTTATGGCCATCCTGGCGACATGCCCGTCACTGGCGTTATCCGTAACTATTGCATATTACAAAACATTGCAACGAAAGCTGCCATTGTCACGGCATACCAACACCTTGTGTTTGATTCTTTTTAGCCATTCCAAGAACAATGTGCTCTAGACACGTCATGGGAGATCCATCAAGCCTGATACGTGCTAGGCCGCCCCCATCGCATGGGGCGGTATATCACAGTGGCCTAGCACCACCTCCACATTTCTACACCTACTCGCTGACGCACACAAAGACACCTAGGCTGACATTTGTCGTTGCCTTAACTGTACAAATGTGACGTGGGGCGCGATGCGCCTACTGATTAGGCTTGCTTGTTGCACAGTAAGGGACTGCCTTGCGTTTGATTTTGATGTTAATCAAAATCGAAGCTAAGTGGTCTGAAAGTTTCCGCACATCATAAATATAAAAAAAAATATTGACCGTTATTTTTTGACGTTAGGAGATGGTCACGGCAACTAATGAGTTGACATTTCACCCGCATGTGAAATGGCTATGGTTGATAAAAAGAAACACGCAGAAATAGAATCACTATATTTATCGTCCTTTATGTTAACTGCTCTCACAACTATATTTATTCGAACTTAATGATCTATGAGACTAGGATAGAATCCCCATAGCTATCGCCTTGTTATTTCGTCTTTCCGCGCTAGTTAGGCTACACATAAAATCAACAAGTTCCTAAACTTTGAAGCTCAATAAGGACGAAAACAGCTACCATAGAGTTCTGAGCCATGAGGCCACCACACCATCGTGAACGCACAGTAATACATTGATTATAAATAGCTTGTCTATAGAAAGTCAAAGAGAGCGCTGAATTATACGGGACCGTCTTTAATCGCATCGAGACAGCAATCAGAAATCTCGACTGCAGTTTATGGTGCTCTTTTTGTTCGATTTCACAAAGGCTCAATAAGGAAGCTCTTGCGTACTGCTAAGAGGTATAGATCTTGCTTTACGAGGTGAATTTAAGGTTACTGTATAAAAAATAGCGCTAATATTTGGCGCTGATTCCCTTCTTCTACATTATAAATTTTCTAAATTTACCTTTACGGTTACGAATATATTTACAGGAGAAACAAGCCTAAATATTAACTATGTGCAATATCCCTGGTATATGCTATGCAAGACTGTCAAAAAGTTACCGCAGTGAAGGACATAAAAATGTGGCAGCGCAATTTTTGGAAGAATATAGATAATGTAAAAATAAATTTCAGAGTTGATCATTTCCTGCCTCTGCACTGCTCTGTCAAAAAGAGTGCCTTGTAGTACGCAGAGCGTTGTTGTTGACACCACGTTGCTACTTTTCACACGACCAGAGAAGGTCCTTGGTTGGGCCTTCAGTGGTTTCGAGAAACAATGAATTAACAAACTAGTGGTTCTTTTTATGGTTTACTGGAGCGGGTGAGACCCAACGTTCAAAGTTATAAATGAAAGACAGAGGTCTAGTATGGTGAAAAAGTCGGGATGTTGGATGGGAAGACAACAAGGAAAAAGAGAAAGGCATTGAAGACTCGGACAAAAGTTATAGTTTTCATGAACGTGAACAGCGTACGTAGCATATTCAGAGTCTCAAACGCCGACCAATCTCGCGCGGCAATTTGAAGATAGCCTTTGAAACATCTCGCACATCCCTCCCGCTTTGTATGGTCCCGCCAAGGCCCCCAAAATAATGCTTTCGGTCAAAGTTTGATTGTCGCAATTGGACGAATGTTCTACGGTGATTGTCGTCCTACGGCATTCGGCGACCAGATGCACACCACGTGATTCGTAGTATTACACCTAACACGCTCCTTGCAGACCGGACAGTCGGCATGACTGATAAGGTGTACGTTGCGCCGAGTGAACGCCACACCACGCCAACACAATGCCACGTATTTTCTATCCCATTTTCTTGATTTCGCATTAACTGCTGCATACAGTCTATGCCCTAATGTGCGAAATCTGCCATCAATTATCAAGAGAAGTTATGTCGAGCTTGTTGCACAGTAATAGATGAAGTTTAAAAGACAGACCTTGACCGCGCTCTTGCGATTACTACAACAAGACTCATCAATTATTATTTTACATAAAAATAACGCAACTAAATTCACTCAGAATGAATGTAGAAGCGGTACACGTTGCATTTGCCGCAAGGGTAATAGAGTGTGCGATTTGACTCAGCGATTTGTAAGTGTAGTTTTGTAAGATCCTTGTAAGGAATTTTGCGAGATACAACGTTGCTCCGCGTCTTGAGTGCAGGTGGGCTGAGGGACAAACTTTAGGAGTTGTGCGCTCCACCGCGTTAATGTGCAGTTTTTTTCACCGTCATGTTATTTTTTTTATTTCTTTCGCATCTTTATATGTAAGTTTTAATCATTTTAGCTTTTTTTTTTTTCCTGGGCACAAGGTAGCCAGCCGATTTTGCAATGGCTAACCTCCCTGTCCTTACATTTCTTCTTCCTACTCCTCTTTTTTGAAAGATGCTTTGCAGAAACTATTTTAACTACTAGCTTTTTCAGCTATAAAGAAATCCCGTTTTTGATTGGGCAGTGTTAAAAATTCGAAATTTTCGCATTTTAAAAGGCACATTGGCATTGGTTTTAAAGTTAACAATTTAATTGAAGCCGCTTATTCACCACGTTGGTTCAGTGGAAATGGTGCTTCGGTGCTGAGAATGATATGGCGGGATCAATTCCAGGCCGAGAAGGCTCCAATTCGATGGGGGCAAAATAAAAAAGAACTCTTGCGCACCATGCTTAGGGTGCACGTTAAATAACCCCTGGTGGTCAAATAAATTGGAAGCCCTCCGCCACCGCACAGTAGGCTGCAGTGTCCAGTTTCGGGACGGTAAATCCCATAATTTAATGGAGTGGTTCCATTTAGCCATAAACCAAACTGTACTGCTCCCGATTTGTTCCAAAGCACGTTACTAACATTTCTTATTTGGTCACCGCTATAATGCAGTTAGTCACGTGAAGAAAATATTTTAAAAAGCAAACCCATGGGAAGTACACAGCTGTCCTAATGTCCACAGCAGCTGAAGATAATTTAGGCCAAAATCAAGTCACCAGTGGAGCAATACGTGCATGTGGAATCAATTGCGTGAACAGGCATGAGGCGAACGCGTATGCTCAACCAACCCCTGCTTCTTGTTCCTACTCGGAAGCCAGCTAACGCGCTGGACGGTCTCCCTTCTCACACGGCGCCGGATGTTATGTCCTCTTCTCAACGGAAGTTACTGTCCGTCCAGAGACTAGCAGACACTTTGGGTCGTGTATTGAGAGCGACTGCCCCTAGATCCCCCGGAGGATCTATAAGAAGCGTAGGGGCCCGATTCCTGGCAGTTCCGCGGCGCAGCCCTAATGAACTTCCTTTCGATTTAAAAAGTTGATCACCCGTGGGGCCTTGACAGCGAGCGAAAAAGAAAGATAACAAAAAAAATGCAATGGCGCAAGAACTTCAAGTAAAGACAGGTCAAGCGGGGAAACAAAACCTGAAACGACCGAAACCGAAGGGCCCGTTTTTGCTAGCACTCGCTCCCGTTCGTCTTTTCGCTTTTCACTCAATGGGTGGCTGCGGCCACCGCGCTGACGCTTTTGAAAACTTAGAAGCCTTTTCTCTGGCGATGTTGGAAGACACCATTAGAAAGAAAAAAGGACCTGGGCTTGTAGCTTCAAAGGGGAAGCGGCTCATAGTTTTTTTTTTTTTTTTTCCTTTCTTTCGCTCAAGTGAGCTGCCGCGAAATGTAAATGTCTCGCCGTGTCTTTTCGCCAAACGTCTCTCTTCAGATCGTCGGGGTCAAAACCCTCACATTAAAGCGATGCCGCTAAGAAAGACGTAAAAGGATGAAACCGCACTCGTACTCTGGGATGGTCCTTGGATTACGCGCAAAAATAAAATGCATTACATCACTTGATGTAGGCTTCTCGTAGCACGAGCTGCTATAAAGGAAGCACATTTATAGCCATTTTTTCACAGGCATCAAGTACAGCATAATATACATTGATTAAAAAATGACAGAAATTGTAACTGTTCACGCTAAAGTCTCTATTTCAAATGCTCATCGTTGCAAAATCTAATAAATCCCGGATACCAGTCAGGAAACCAAATGCATCAATTAATCTATTTTTGAATACAATAGATAACAGAGAACGTGTAGTGCGCTTAAGATGCTAAGTTCCCGAACATGAGTGAGGGAGTACGAACTTTATTGAGGTCCTGAGGAGAATGAATTAAAGCGGGGCCAGAGGCTTCGCCAATCAATCCGGTGGCTCCACCCAGGTCGGGGCCGGTACACAGAGTCCTTCGGCGACGGCCCGGGCCCTCTGGACAGCCTTGAGCTGTGCGATGAGCTCTGTGCTTCTGAGCGCTGAGTCCCAGGAGGACTGGTCAGGAAAGTCCGCGGCCGCGTTGGCAGGGCGCAGCCAGAGCATGTGTTCGAAGCTGTTGTATTCGTGGCCGCAGTGTGGGCATTCAGTAGGAAGGTCAGGATTGATCCTGCTTAGTGTTGTTGGTGTGATGTATGTCCTAGTCTGCAACTGTCTGTAAGTGACGGCCTGTGCTTTTTTGAGGTTTTGGTGAGGAGGAGGAAAAATTCTTCGTGCTAACCTATGATTTGAAGTGATTTTGTGGTATGATACGAGCGGGTCTTTGTTGTCTAGATCCCTCCAGGCTGGGTTGAATCGAGGGGGCGGACCGCAGACGCGGAATGTGAGTTCTCGCGCCAGTTGGTGTGCCCGCTCGTTCGGATTACAGTCAGGAGGTCCCGAAATGTTGCTCATGTGGGCCGGGAACCATGTGATGTGTGGGGACGTGAGGTTGTCTCCTCCCGTTTCTTGGAAGAAGTTTTGCTGACAACCGTAGCTGCTTTCCTAGAGGCGAGGGCCGCTGAGAACATTTGAGGTAAGTTATCAACGGCGAGACCAAACTGCGGTGTTGCATTTTAGAGCAACAAACCAAGCGTTTGCCGGCGCCTAAAATTTCTTTTACTTTGTGGAAAAATGAAAGACAACGAACATAGCACCTGCATGTTTATATTCCTGTGGTCTTATAGCGGGTGCAATTTTTCACGATGTCGATGTACTCGCTTGCTCGTCATCACACTTCCTTATAGTGCGCTTACGAAGCGCAATGTTGCGTAGTACAACACGTAACGCAATTTTGAAGGTGTCTTTTTTTCTTCTTTAAATATATGTCACCATATTTCACTGCCTCGTGCCATGCCACTGCCTATGTGCCACATTATCTGTTATGAACTTTTTTTTTCTTTTTACGCCACGGTAATTGAATAATAAACCGTTCAAAGTATCGCGAAATCTTTATGAAAACCTGAGCCGTACGTTATCGTGTTCTGATACATATCGTCTCACTAAATGTGCAAGAACATTTGCACCTGCCACGGCTGCGGAATGTTCAAAAAATTATGGTTGATCCCTCTTTCATAGGAATCGGTAGAACACAAAAGTGAAACGTGTCTTCCCAGAAGCTGATGCATTTTTGCTTCGTGAACTCACGGACCGCGGCAGCGAAAGGCGCAGAGTTTGCGGGTCGGCTACCATGTTGCAGGTTTGCTTAGCGCGCGGAGTCCTGTTGGCGAGCGCCATCCTGCTGGCGAGTGGCTTCGGCGAAGGTGCGTGCATTCCGTAGTGTGTAGGGCAGCCAGTCGAACTGCGATGCGCATAGCTGCATGAATGCCAGTGGCAGATTTCGCACCGTGCGCCGCGAACGCGCGAAGGCATTCTGCTTCACGCTGGCGTGTCTCTCACCGGAGCAAAGCGAGATTCCCCGGGCGACGTCGTTGCCTTTCTGTGCCTTTTAGCGCAGCAGCTGCCCTAGGTGGTGTAATCGCAAGGGAAGCAGTAGGCGATGCACTCCTGATGCACGTTGAAGCCGCAATACGCAGGTGACGAGGTGCCACAGGCCAATCCGACGCTAACTTGTGGATTTAGACGTTCTTGTGACTTTTTATTGCGCTTCAAATGCCTTCATTGTCGTAAATTTCCGAGCAATGTGTACTTTTCGAAGTGCAGAAGACGCTGCGAACACGAACAATCGCTACTAATTATAACGGTTCAGCTTGGCGAGGTGGCCAAATCGAAACGCGCCAAGCGTCTCAATGCACTGGCTTGCCCGTGATGAATTCATAAGGGCGTTTTACGTCGCGTGTCCAGGCGTTTGTCCGTGGCGTAATGGTTTCAACATCGGGCTTCTCTTCCAGAGTTCCTGTATTCGAATCCTACCGTCTGACAATAATAATAATGTTTTTTATTGTACGATTATTATTTGTATAATTATTGTATGAAACTATGCACGAGGCTATAGGCTTGGTTGTTTATTCTATGGCTACACCGCGTTGGACCCTCCGCTGTGCTGTGACTACCGAAGCGCTCCCTGTCGGCGCTCGTTTGTGTGAGAATGCAGTGCTTCGCTTCACCGCTCCTAGATGGCGACTATCACATCCCTTGCATTCGTTGTAGGAAATCAGTCGTGAAATCCGGGATAAAACACTTTTGTTCTAAAAAGGTTATGTGACTTAGGGAACAAATGTGGGGCACGAACTTGACGACGGAAGCTACGCGAATTTATCCGGGCTCAGAAAAAAAAAACACGTGGACGCGACGTGAGTTTAGGCTAGCACATAGAGATTAGCCAAGTTGCATAAATGCCTCATATTGTATTCTGAAAACCTAAACGAGGAAGTACTCACCTCGGGAATTTTATACAGAACACACTGAACAAGAAACTTCAGAATTAGGTTCAGATACACCAAATGTCACCACATGCCACACATAAAAAAGGATGTATGTATGCATGTCTGCTGTACGTATGCATGCGTGTATGTATGTATGTATGTATGTATGTATGTATGTATGTATGTATGTATGTATGTATGTATGTATGTATGTATGTATGTATGTATGTATGTATGTATGTATGTATTATGTATGTATATAAGTATATTCCTTATTTGTCTCACAAAGTGCAATTTGTACCTTCGTTCTGACTCAGAAAACGGCACTAGGCCACGCAAAGCTGGAGTCACAGCGAAGGTGGCCGATCTTTGCCAGTCAGTTCAGTGCAGCCACCAACAACACCTAATGAATACGAATTTTGCTCAGCACATTGTATTTTTATTTTGGGGGGAATGCAACGGCACCCTGTAATTCACACAACCAGCGAGGTTAACAAGTCTGCGACTTAACGCGAAGGAACAAAGCTGTGCTGAGACCGCCTCATTTAACACTGCAAGCTTTAAGCACATATAAGCACACCGAGAAAGAAGCGAGGGGGGAAGACAGGCGAGCGCACACTCTAAGTCGTATTTGAGCTGCGGCTTTAGGCGCGGTCCCAGTGGTCTCGGGGATCCACCGAGAGCTTCCGCGGATTCTTAATCGTGGATGCGCGAGCAGCGAGCGATACCATTTGAAAATGACGCGAACAGACGCAGGTGGTGCAAACCTCGTCTTTGCACCTGTGGCCACGTCAGTCGATTGCATGAGTGGCGGAATTACTTAGCTTTGCTATAGATTTGCTTATATCCATCGATCTGATCGAAGCATTTGGAAGAAAAAAAGGGATTCCTTAGTGGGGGTGCCATGCGTACATTATACTGAAAGGTGCCGCTAAAGCAATCAACACAAAGTCTTTGCGAGCAAGAGAGTAAGAATTGGTAATTATTTTTTTTAGGGTACTGCGTATCGAAACACAACAATAAAGTGCGGCAAAAAAAAAAAACTGGAGTAAGCGCCGCGCCTCTCTGAATAGTACATGTCTTCCATCCTGTATGCGCCTTGAAGAAAGCAAGCAACGTGAACAACGCTTCCACGGAGTGGCAGGCACCACGTCGCCGTTCTTTCCCGCAGCTAGAGCTATGACTCTTTTGTTGCATGCGGGAAACAAAATCACCAAATATTTCCTGCAGAATGTAAAAATAATACCTGAGGCACTGTGTAGCTATGAATAATACATGGCAAACACTAGAACAATTTTTTTGCAATAAAAAAAGGTTGAAGAAACTAAAGAGTTAACCAGGCATCTACGGTTAGCTATAGCTGTCCCTCAGGGAGCGGGCTACCGGGCAGAAAAGATTAGGGAAAATGAAGACGTGAAATAGAAAGACTCTGGACACACGATACAACGTCTAACATCGACCACCGCCTGTCGCGCGGTCCTGGCGCTCTCAAAACAGCAAAAAAAAAAAAAAAGACAACACCCCAGCAGTTTTATAGCAGTGCACGCTGACGTTGGTTAGTGACAGCGTACAAGACTTCTGCCTTTATAGGACCAGACGGTTGTCCGGCCTGTCGCGCGCGGCGGAGATAACATTTCTTCTTTCAGTAACGCCACCGGGGTATACTCGTAACGAAGTTGTACGATCGCTTCACGATTCTCACAAACATCGTAACGAGGATGTCAGACGTTTCGATGGGAAAGCGGGGCTCATTTCCGAAATGTTGTTCCAAGCCAGAGCCAACACAGCTCCGGACGGAACACGGAGCTGTGACCAGGATCCAGGATATGAAGACGCGGCTTTGAAATTTTCACTCAAATTCATTACGTCCCAGTTCGCATCAGTGAGAGACGCTAACCGAACAGCTCTCGGCGCTGCTCTAAAGTTTACTATTTAGAAACCTTCCCAAGCCTGGTGCACCGCCTGCGGCTGCACGGCAGTGCTTCAGTGCATACTCTCAGCAGCGCCGCAGATGCCACCTGAACGTTGCCAAGTGCATAAGAGAAGCACAACATTGCGCGGTTGGTAAAGCAGATAATGTCGTTTTGCAATGGTTGTTACGTCAGTGCGCATTGAAATCAAACAACCGGACGAATGGGCCTCAAACACGAATACATACACACACACGGAACGAAAAACGAACAATCCGGACAAGGCCAGCCCCCCCCCCCCCCCCCTCTTTTTTTTTTTTTGACATCTATGTCAGTAAGTCACTAATGTCTATTTAGCGATGTTTCACCACACAGCGCAACAAGAAGTCATTCAAATACCAAAAGAACTTACCCGTACGATTTCATGACGTCTGCGTTAACTGTGTTGCCACCCCATTATCGAGTGGGGACGCCACGGAAAAAAGTTTCAGCCCTTGCATTTCCGTGACAATAATTCCACGATAGGTGTCGGGCTAATGGAGATCACAGAGT
This sequence comes from Dermacentor silvarum, assembly GCF_013339745.2. Taxonomy (NCBI): domain Eukaryota; kingdom Metazoa; phylum Arthropoda; class Arachnida; order Ixodida; family Ixodidae; genus Dermacentor; species Dermacentor silvarum. The sequence goes on from NC_051155.1 coordinate 233,251,707, forward strand.
CAGCGAACTTGTAAATAAATTATGCACATCCAGCGCACGCGTCGGAACAGCGAAGCTTTACTGAAGCGGATAATTAAATGCTATATGCAGCGGCAAGGCAGTGAATCGCATTCGTTGTTTACGTTTTGTCTTCTTCCCGTCTTGTGTGTTGTAGTGTTTGCGCGTGCCAAAACGTCCATCTTACAATCATCGCTTTGTAGATATTTCTTTTTTTTCTTTCTTTATTCAATTTTAAAGCAAATTTATTTTTCACAAATACGTGAAATGGTGTGGGGCGAGGCGCACTGCGTCTGACTTCTCCAGTTAGGCCCCGTTTTAGCATACCTTGCCGACCCAAATACTATAACACGTACAATTGTGTACATTGCTGTGCTATTTAACTAATATTCTCAAGCAATGCTTACGTTTGCGCACGAGACTGTTCACAAGCTACGCCGAACTACAAACACTAAATTAGTAGGATGCACAGTGTGAACCATCAATCGATGTAATGACATCACAACGACGAAGTCGTTATGCGCTGTTTGTCGAGAGAGTAATTATTATCAGAGTTCTACGCACAAAGGAATGCGCACATACCTGAATATATTTAGGCATTAAACGGAGTGATGATTTTTAAATATTTTCGGAATTTAAAAAAAATTGCCTATGGCAAATAACATTATTCTTGTTATTGAGCCGGATTATTCGAAGAAGCTGGTGTTGCTAGCATAAGAAATCGAAACATATAATCAAGTAGTTAACAAAAATGCACTAATGAACTTCTTAATTAATTTTTACGGTACATATTGCAACTGAAAAATTGTAGCCGGTGAGTTTGCAAGACGTATCCACTTGAAATGAATCTTCGCGCTTGCACCAATTTCGAGATAATATTTCCCAAAGGGCGGGACAAAATACATAGGGGTTCAAGTTACTTTCGTGCGTCAATGTATAGAAGAACATTTTGATAAAAAAATAGGTGGATCAACAGCGAATTTTTACGGAAAGTTTGATGGCGCGTACCTCCGAATTAGTGTCATTCTGGAAATTCATTCCAAGTGGATACGCCTTGCAAACTAATCGGCTACAATTCTTAAACTGCAATATGTGCCGTAATGTACTTTATTAGGAAGTTAATTAGTGACTTTTTAATCATTGGATATGTGTTTATACTCCTCGTGCAAGTAATGTCCCCCTCTCTGAATAATCAAGTTCAAGGACGTCAAATATGTTATCTGCAGCATGCAATTTTTAAACATTTATATGCCTTGTGTCAGTGTGGTACATACACATTCTAAATGATTGGTAGGGAATGAGCGCATACCCTGGGGAACGTACCTAGTTGCACATGCCTAATGCCTCATAAATGCGGCAGCCGAAACGAAGAAGACATTTGAGCAAATCAAAGAAACTGTTGAATATGGTGCGGTATTCCATTAAAAAGCCTGTGTGCTTTAGTGGTACCTATAAGTAAACATTATACAAGGGCTTTCTTTTTAGCTGCACCAAATTTTTTAGCATTGCCTGTGGCAAATACCATAATTATGACCCTTAAAAAGTTTGTAGTTTTACGTGCCAAAACCACAACCCTGATTATGAGGCCCGCTGTAGTGGAGGATTACGAATTAATTTTGGCCGCCTCTTTTTTTTTTTCTTTTTGACGTGCACCTAAATCTAAATACATGGGCGTTCTTGCATTTCGACCCCTTCGAAATGCGGCCGCCGTAGCCGGGATTTCAACCCGCGACCTCGCGCATAGCAGCGCAAACACCATAGCCACTAAGCAACCACAGCGGGTAATTGTAACCCCTGTGTCATTAAACGCTAATCATCATCATCATCATCATCAATATTTATAACCTTTTAACCCTTGATCTAAATTACCCGACGAGGCGGCCATTAGGTTTACGAGAAATCAGAATGCATTATAAATCATTGATATAATTATGCTAATTATTTTATTTATTAATTTACAGGCAAATATTTCAATGTACAAATTGTAGCTAGTGAGTATGCGAGGCACATCCACTTGTAACGAATTCTCAGGACTGCACCAGTTTCAATAAATAATTTTTTAAAGTGTTTACGAAAGGCATTGGCGTTCCAATTACTTCAGTGCGTCAATGAATAAAACAGCGTTTTTTTTTAATAATACTAATTGGAACAACAGTGCATTTTTTACAGCACATTTGACGGCGCCTACCTCCAAACCAGTGCCGTCATAAGAATTTGTTCTAAGTCGATATGTCTTGGATACTCACTCGCTACAATTCGTAGATTGAAGTATATATGCCATAAAATATTGAACCAAAAATGTAAATACCGTATTTATGTTGATTATTCAACTTAGGATTTTCATTTCTAGTAGTAGTAATGGCCGCCTCATCGCGTAATTCAGGTCAAGGATTAGAATTGTTCTATCTATCACAGGCAATTTTTTAAAATTTCGTGCAGCTAAAAGAATACCCTATATGTAAAGTTTTTGTGTCCTCATTTAATGTTTTATTAGGCAGAACAGAGGTGCACTCACTGGTACTACATTGTCGGTCAAGATTCCGTGCCATGTAAACAACCACTCGGGACGACACATCAACAAAGCAAACTTGGGGAAAGCGACATAACAAGTAAAGTAAAAAAAAATACCGTAAAATGGTGACGTCATCGCCAGGCGGAGGTTTTGCGGCGTACACTCGACGGACGATCCTCGTGCTGGAACAGCTTCGCTAGTTCACAGGGGTATGTGCCTTTGAGCTTGGACCCCTTCTGCACTACCACCACGATCGGCCCACATTTCGGCTTTTGCCTGCAGGTGTAACGCCAAAATATGGAATAGTCGCACGTCACTAGTTCTAATTCATTGCAGGTATACGCGGTCAGATCTACACTCTCCTTTTCATTATTCTGCTTGCTGCTTCCTTTTGTCCAATAATGCAAATATGTAATGTCGATGGATACGTACACGTTAATATGAGCTGCCGGTAGTTTTCCCTTCGGGTACTGTGTGTATCATAACAACATACTTGGTAAGCCTTTCTTTGTAAGTTGCGTGTTTTCTATATGAAGCAGAATTTTCAGTAGCCGGTTCTCCATCAGTGAGTGCACCAAGTGCATTCACGCAACCTACAACTACGCGGCGGGGACCGAGAACGCCTTACTCGACTCTCCGAGTGCCCTGCGCTCATTACGGATACACTTTCGAGAACGTCTCTCATTCACATTATGTGCTTAAAGCGTTTTTAATCCCCTAGCAAGACCGTTTCACGCTAACGTCATAACTTTCCGACTCACTGGAATAAACCAGATAGCCTTAAGCGTGAAATAGAGGCAATTCTAGTATTCTCTGCTTTACTTAGCATAAATAAAGCACGCTCGGTGGTGACTTATTTCGGGGCTGATTACATCGAAGAAAGTTTGCACTAATATTTATTTCCTCAACGCAACATTGCCGTTCAGAGCTTTCCAGTCTAAGGTGGAAGCCCTGGAATTGACGACATTACGTATCGAATTAGGGCGTCCTTCCCAAGCCTTGATGAAATTTCCGGCAAGAAATGACTGTAGCTGGCCCTTCGAGGATGCTAACACGGTGGAACGACGTTGATAGAATCGCTCGTGCTTTGCGAAGGGCAAGGAACGTTCGCCTTTGTGCAGGCATACCGGAATCACCGAAGTGGATTTCTTTCTACTCCTAAGGGAGATGATCTATATAAGCTTGCGAGGGATTCAATAAGGGGCCAAGCAGGAGCGAGTGCTGCCATACCACGACACACATATATCGCGCTGATGTTCTCATCGCGAAGACCAAACTAAAACAACGAAACAGGACAGCAATGAAAACTTAGCAACAGGGGCGCCAACTAGGCACGACAGGCGCAAGCTAGCAGCCGTGCAAGGAAGCGCCACGGCCGGCTGGCTTAAGTGCGCCGTTACGCTTTACTACCCTCTCGAGAGAAATGGGGCAGAGCGTATATTTATTTTTATGAAGCCTACCTACGTCTACATTTCATAAGGAGGCTAAGGGTATGATGGAAGAGAAGGATGGCCGTCGCATTACATGATCCAGAGGCCCACAATAACTCCGCTCAAGGCTGTAGAATCACGCCGGCTTAACGTCTACGTTGCACAATGCACTGCCTAGCCAAGAACGTAGTTCATTCGCGAAAGCTATGTAGCGGCTTCAGTACACAAGTTGAGACTCCTCCTTTGCAACCTACACAAAAGAAGAAAAAGAAAGGATGCGGGAGATCACGTGAAGTCGCCACAATACTTCCAGCGAAGATAAATGGAGAAAAAGAAACATTCCAGCGTCGCTGCTTCAAGGCGCAGCGCTTTCAACAGCTGCAGGCTCGCACGACGGTCCTGCGGAGATAACGCCATTTCGGGTTTCGTCATGGGCAGGCATTGCGCAACTATTCTATCAAGAGCGCGGTCGCCAGGGGTATTGGCTCATTTCCGACGCCGCTATACGTTTCGCCGTTGATACTGATCTAAGACGGATAATTCCCTTGTGCTCACTACATTGTAACAGCCGTATTGCAGTGAATGCGTGCCTTGGGACTATCGGTTGTCCACTCCATAAAAAGATTGATATTGCGAAGGCGCTATGAAATGAAAGCCAGTATCTGCAAAGCAGTGGCACACCTTTTATTTTCGTCTATTTTTTACTCGGAACGCCGGGAGAGGCAGGTTTGCAAGAAAATATGAAATATTAAACAGTAAATAGACATGTGCTACCGAATGACGAACTAAGATAAACAAATCAAGACACGGTGCGCGCGTAATTCAACAACGTGACCATCAAACGAGAGGCCAATTTTGACAGGCCGTGTGCCAATATTTGTATGGGGCATATTGTGATTACTTACGTTTCCTCCTTTCAGACATTTTGATATATCTCTCACCAAGTTTGTCCAATGCACTGGTATTTTATCGTATTTTCAGTTAGAAATTATCACACACCTTTGCTAATAACACACCCTGTTTTTTAATCTCTGTAGGGGGGGGGGGGGGGGGGTGCTGTGCTTTAGGGCAAAGCGTGTGATATATATATATATGATCATTCCGGCCTTTGTGGAAGCCTGTTAGCGTAGATGAAGTAATCGCAATTGTATATATAATGCCAGCAGGCAATGAAGCCAAGGAGAGCCCACTGGCCTCATTTGATTTGGTCGTGGTAAACACAAACCGAACCTCTCTGTTTCCCTTCTCGTTGTATATATATATATATATATATATATATATATATATATATATATATATACATTCTCACCGAACAGAAGAGTTTTCTCCATTTAGCTGCAAACAGATTCCACATCCATATTAGGAGATTCAGTGAAGGTGCCTCGAGTTAGAGACGTCGCCGATAAGTCCAGTTTGCAACCGAACTGCGACTGGTGGTACAAATCAGCGTTAGTACGGAAGTTAGAAGAACTTCAAGGTACGTGGCCTTCAGCTTATGAAATGAGCCATTGTAAGACTTCAGTGACAGAGGACGGTGGTGCTGTCTACCAAACGCCTAATAAGGCTAACTGCTTCTGAGTCTAAAGCGCAATAACTCTGGCTGCAAAATAAATCGTTAAAGACTTCCTGCAGCTTGAGATAACGTAAGCAACACGCTACCGTAGATTACGTGCCGCATGACATTGTGTCACATTACTACACATTACGTTTAATGGCACTAAGGTTAGGTAGCGTTCCCTAAAGACATTACTGCGGCTAACGATCAACTGACGCTGTTATAGGACAAAATTACAGAACACACAAGCTTTTCGCTATCTACTACCCATACGCACCTTCCCTAACTACCCCTTATACGTTTACTCCAAGATCAAGCTCCAGTGAAGATCCTCGAGGAGCTGGCTGGCGACTAATGTGCAGTATACGCAGGTGCAATGCAGAATGAAAAGCAACCGACTCTAGCACAAATAGCCTGGAGCCAAACCAGCCAGCGATAATCTCTATAGGTAGACAGTAGCCTCCGGTCACAGATACCCTTCACTGCGGATCAGTGGCTTATGTCATTCGGCTGCTGAGAAAGAGAAGCCATAAGTTCTATCACTGTCCCTGCATGATGGTCACTTGTTAATGAGGGCGTATTGCAAGAATGCTCGTACGCATAAGACCTCACTGCACCGTAAATAATCTAAGGTGTACCTTATAGCTTGTCTCTTAAGGCATGTTTTGTTTCTGTAGTGCTTTGTTTCTTAATGAGGATGAGGGGGGGGGGGGTGCAAATAGTAGGGGAAATATGTTTGTCAAGCAATGTTGGACGACACGCACTTCATATAATCCAAGAACGGTGGCCGACAGCGACTGTATCGCGAAGCTGAGCAACCGTAAAAATTGCTGTCCTGTTCACTGTGCCAGTACGCAGGAGTCGATCCATCGTACGCGGTCTGTATATTATTATCAATAGTAAATGTGCGATGAAGGCGATTTACTCGACAGTACTGTTTCTACCTGTGAGCTCGACAGCCTTGATGTATCGATCCACGGTTTCCATTATACTCGTAATTGTCTCCTCCCTTACGGCACTGATCCTAGTATAGGTTGATATGTGAGAAATTGACAAATACACATGCCTAAAATCTAGTGCTTCTATATATGCGTTTAGTCGGGCATCACTTAAAGGTTATTAGTGCGAAGGGCTTTCTATTCTTAGACATCCTTTCATTCGTTATTGACTTTATTTCACTAGTGCTTTTATCATCTGCTGTAACATATCGTGTAGCCCTTTTACTCACCTCTCAACACTGGTTACGTCTAAGTTTTGTTCCTATCTGTGGCCACAGAGAAATTAATTATGGGGAGATGCCTGTGACTTTCGCGCCTAGACCTTTTTGTATCAACTGAAAGAGAAAATTTATTTAAGTGCATTAGGAAGCTACAATGGTTACCTTATTGACTACCACATTATCAGCTTCTGTAACCTAAAACACAGTCACGTAGAACGTAATTTAGAGAGTTCTCATCTCTGACAGGACTGCACGCCGGCAATAGGGCCACCACCGGTGCCATGATTGATCGTCGATGAAAACTTCCTGCAAGAAACAATAGCTTCTTTTTTATTTCGCTCTGTCTCTTGTCTGTGCCTCTCGTTGCTTGCACGCGCTAGACGAAGTAATAGAATAAGAATGCTTTTGATGAAGACGGTAAACCCTTCTTCGACGTTTTCGGGGACTTCAGAGGAAATGGCCATGTCAACAGTGTCTGGATGCGGCGCCCCCACTAATTTGCTGCCAGTAGCGCTGCCAATTTTCTCCAGGGCAAAATAAAGGGGAAAAAAACGAACGAAAGAAAGAAAAACACGCAGGTCTCGCTCATTTCTCACAGTTTAGAATTATCTTTCTTTTTCTTTTTTTGCGTAGACGAGGCAATTCGATTATCGACAGAACGACGAGATCGACTTTATCGAAATTTTGTTCGTCTGCTGACTCGCACTTTGTTCTCTCTCATTCTGCTTTTCCTCCATCGAACCAAGTTCTCGACCTGCGCAGCCTTAATGCCGCTCTCTTGCCCAGCCGTCGCCTGTTTCGAGGCTCCGAATCTGCGGAACGTGGCAACACTTCTGTTCAGCTCTTCACTCTAGCTTCGTGTCCGAGGATTCGTTCGAAAAACACCGGGTAAGTATATTTGAGAAAGAAATTAGGACGGGCATCTTGGGGCAAACGTCGAAATAGCCTGCCTTTCCCAAAATGTACCAAAATTGCACCACCGGCATGGCGCCTTTGTTCTTCGTTTGATACAGCATGGCCTTCTTATCTCTCGCGCACGCACATAAAATAAAGGGCGTGTGTCACATTAGAGGGGAGGGAGAACAAATAGAATTTGTGCCTAGATAGACCGGCGTAAATCAAGGTTATAAACAGTGAAGGCCTGGCGTGCTCTTCGCTTGATTTGATATTCAGTAATTCGACGTCAAAGCTTCAGATTTACCCTTACTCTTCTCCAGAGGATACCAGGATCAGCGCTTCGTTTCCACTTTCTTTTGTCTTATCGTAGTTCTTCTGGATATACTCAAGAACATCTGACATAATGCCTAGATATTCGCGGTTTTCAAATCGTTTCGGTCAAATAGGTTATCGGACGTGTTTCCGTCAGGCTTGGCTCCAGTATCGACAGCGTAGAAGTAGGATTCTGAGCACGATGCAACAAGCGTCATGTTCAGAGCAGGTAACCGGGAAACTTAGGCTTCAGGATAGTAGCTGAAGGCCTGACAACTTACTGGATCACGAGGAAGTAGCGGGCGCAGTGACATTAAGCAAGCGAAGCGCTTTTAAGCATAAAGTAAATTTTTCGTGTTTCAGCCCAGTTTAAATATAATCATCAACATTATTATCATCATCATCGTCATCATCATCATCATCATATCTTTATGTCCACTGCAGGACGAAGGCCTCTCCCTGCGATATCCATTTACCCCTGTCTTGCGCTAGCTGATTCCAACTTGCGTCTGCAAATTTCCTAACTTCATCATCCCATCTGGTTTTCTGCCGACCTCGACTGCGCTTCCCTTCTCTTAGTATCCATTCTGTAACCCTAATGGTCCACCGGTTATCTACTCTACGCATTACATGGCCTGTTAAGCTCCATTTCTTTTTTCTCTTAATGTCAACTAGAACATCGGCTATCCCCGTTTGCTCTCTGATCCACACCGCTCTCTTTCTGTCTCTTAACGTGACGCCTAACATTTTTCGTTCTATCGCTATTTGCGTGATCCTTAACTTGTTCTCGAGCTTTTTTGTTAACCTCCAAGCTTCTGCTCCATATGTTAGCACTGGTAGAATGCAATGATTGTACACTTATTTTTTCAACGACAGTGGTAACCTCCCAGCCAGGATTTGGTAATGCCTGCCGTATACACTCCAACCCATTTTTATTCTTCTGTAAGTTTTCTTCTCATGGTCAGGGTCCATGGTGAGTAATTGATCTAAATAAACACAGTTCTGTACAGACTCAAGAGGCTGACTAAAATATTGATATGCCTATCGCTACAGTTTCCATAAACCTAGTTGGAGCATCGTTAATATTACTTTTCAAAGATATAACAAAACTGTAGTTTCGTATTGTTGGTAGCGGCCGTATAATCAAACCTCTGAACGGCTGTGACCGTTTCCAGCTGACCGCACTACGAGGAGGAGGAGGAGGAGGAAAAAAGAAAGGAAAGGCAGGGAGGTCAACCAGACGCACGTCCGGTTTGCTACCCTACACGGGGGAAGGGGATTAAAGGGATTAAAAGAAAGGTGAGAGAGGGAAGAAAGTACTCGCAGTATGAACATGTGCAGTTGTCCAACACTTCACAGTCGGTCACTGAGGCCAGTCGACTTCATAAATTTTAACAATGCCCGCGTCGCTTTGTGAGCCTGCGACGCGTGGGGCCACGGTCCAAGAATCTTTCTCTCTGAAAACGGTCTCCTGTCTAATTTGTTTAACACACTCCGGAGAATGTCGCGTTCGGTCTCATAAAGATGACAAAAACACAACACGTGTTCCAGCGTCTCCTCACAGTTGCACGAGTCACAGATTGGTGTGTCGGACATGCCCAGAAGGAATGAGTACGCTTTCGTAAAAGCCACCCCTAACCACAGGCGGCAAAGTAAAGTTGCATCACGGCGGGGTAAGTTCGGTGGAATTTGTAGCCTCAGTGTAGGATCCAGCCGGTGGAGATGACAGTTCGTACAAATCGGGCTGCTCCATGATGTTTCGAGCCTATTTTATTAAACGCATGGACTTCACTGGTGGAACTGTCGGATTCTGCCACGACTGTTGAAGGATAAAAATAACAACTGCGATTTAAGAAAGGTGTCAGCAACTGCTAAAACACACGCAAAAGATACGTATCACGGGGCGGGTGCCTCTGTGAACTGCAGCCGCTCCGTCAAGCTGCTCAAAGTAGTAACGTTTACGTGGCTGATCCTTGCCTTTCCACGACAGAAAAATAAACATTTGACTTGACTTTATTTCATTCCATATAACAACTACCGACCCCCCCCCCCCCCCCCCCCCCAAAAAAAAAAAAAAACTTTTTCGAGAAATATGCTACCGCAGTAGAAGAGAACAGTTGAGTTCGCGTGGAAGTACCTGCGAAGAAAAATGGCAGCAAATTGAAGACTAACCAGTAAATCGGTTCTTGATTGGCTATATAGTCCTTCGCAGTTTGCTGCTGTTTATAGTATCTATAGTTATATCAGCACCATAATGAATAGGTCAATAAGTAAATAAAAATAAATAAATAAATAAATCTGGTTTCAGCCGATCTTAATCCTCCTTTGCAACAAAAATATTTTTATCATATTTAATATTTTCCTTAAGGGTTCTAAAATTGGTGAAATTTTATTGAGGAGGTCATGCCATCGACAACGCGTTCGGTAAATGAATGAATGAATGAATGAATCAATCAATCAATCAATCAATCAATCAATCAATGAAGTTATCAACAACTCCAACGCGAGAGCTGTGACTCAATAGTCTAATAGTTGGGCGATGGCCACGATCCTAGCCTGTAAAATATCCCACAAGCAGTGCTTCAGAACAGGAGAGCTAAGTCGTCATCGCTCTTATGGGCCCTCGGGCATTAAATATAGGAATAAATACATCAATCAATAAATAAATTATTTATTTAATCTGGGTTCATCTAACCAGACCCTGAAACGTGTGGATGGCCTTCCAGTCCCGGGAATATTTTAGCAGATGAGCACTCAGTCTTCGGCAGCCTCATGTAATGTATGCCTGTAAGCAAAGTGGGACGTGTCACCGATGGCGCATATCATTCATTCAGACGTCTTGGTTGATACTCAATAAAAGTTTGTGCGAGCTTGGAGAATCATAGCCTAATTTCAAGCAAAGCTGTTTATTTCGACCAGTTGCGATAAAACTTCAATTACCTCAAGTGAAATCACACACTTCGAAACGTTGCCCACATATAATGACTCATGACATGGAGCCCATTTTGTGCAAAATAAAACTCGATGTAGTATTTACTTCACTCCTTTAAAACAACGAGAAAATATGCGTACGAACTTTGTAGGTGGATCATGCATAGCATGCACAGAATTTACACCAATTATGATGCCAATGCCAATCTTAATCTTCCGAGGACAGTGAGCAAACACAATACGCGCTTCTGATAACACCTAAATATAGGTAGAAGATGGCTCGTTTAAGTGTGAATGTCTGTGCGCTCTCAAGTGTTCTTTTTATTTTCTATTATTGATATTATTTTCTAGTTCTTTATTTTAAAGCAAATTATTTTTTTCATATGAGTCCGGAGGCGTACTGCTTCCAACCCCTCCAGTTAAACCCTCTTTAACTGTATCTACAAGTAACCAGTAATAATCTGTAAAGCTCAAAGCTAAGCCACTGACGTAAAGCTTTCGTCCCACATAACCTCGTAATATGCTTAAAATTAGCACCGAATACAGTTCTCTCAGGTGAGTGAAAAACATTGCAGATAATGGTCGTATAGCGCATTCGACCACCTGTATGAGGAATTTCATTTTATTCATAATTTTTTTTTTGCTAAAGCCGTGACTTATCCACGCACATTTAGAATCGCGTGCAGTTGTGCCGTAACGTTTCCCCGGTTTTCAACAAGTGTGATCTTGGTGGCAGTTTAGAGTTATTCAAAAACAGTGAGCTGATTCTACGCCGTTCGAGAACACCCAATGCTCTGGAACTCTTGCATAGTGTACTGATAAGGCCGTCATGAACCCACTGGATTCAAATTTCTTTTCCACAAATCACTCATAATATTCTTTCAATTCCCGCCAAATATAAACAGGGTGTCGTGTTTAGTTCACAGGAAACACCGGTAAAACCAACTACGCGCTTTTTTGCAATGCCTGAATATAGGAAAAAATAACAGTATTCCTTCATTATCTTTAACGCTCAATAATTAAGTCAGGTGTGTTAAACCGTCACCATAGAGTAGTCCAAGCGCGTAGTCCGATTTCGCTGAATGTGAATTCATTGTGGCGTATACTACTCTCAGGACCCATGTAAACACAGAGGACAATGGCGGCCCAACACTTTCGAACACTTGTCTAAGGAATACATTGCTAATGACGTAACTTACCGTCACCCCATTTACTCCTATTTCTCCATATTTCTTTGAAATGTCGTCATTGTGGCTTGTTCAGTTATTTCTGTACACTGGGCAAACTTAGTATGCAGTTCGTAAAGTATGTTTTTGATGTTCTCGAACACTGGTAAAAATGATTTTCTATAAAGGCTGTAATTCTCCAACACAGTTTCAACGTTGGCTTAACATTACTCACCAACTTATGCCCATTTTCGTATAACTTTAATTTCGGCGCCACGTTTAGTTTTCCCAAGACACCGGACCAACAAACGCTTTGTATTGCGTCCCTACATAGGGAAACAACAATCATTTAGTAATTATTTCTACAGCTTATACAGCTTATAACTATCCTACACACTTCAAACGTTCATTGCGTTTTGCCTAAAAAACGGCTTTTTTCTCTAAATTGAATATTACTGCCCTCTTTTGTTCTCCCACAATAGTGAGGAAACTATGTAACCATTTCATGCATGGCATCTAGACATGCACCAAATGAGTTTTTACGAATTTTCATTTAGCCACTAATTTGCGCACAAACTTCAAAAGTGGTGCAAATGTCCTCCTTTGCCCCTCACTCCGTCCAAATATAAAGTCGGTGAATGATCTGAATGAACGAGTTTTCTAAGGGCAACATGAAAGTACACTTATAACGTTTTAAAGCACTTCTAGGTACACTAACAGCTTCAATGTGCCACTTCTTTCAGGTACGACCTTTTTATAATCGACCAATGTTCAAGCACTTGCCACTCTTGATATCGATCGGCCGGGTAAAGAGCCGATCAATGTGTCAATAGCCAGTCACGATTGTTATTTACGTAAGATACGTTTTGTGAATACAGGCCCCGTTCCCTAAACACAAAACATTCGAACTAGTCCAGGGACTGTAAGAAAAGCCAAACTGCTGCAATTACTGCGTTCACACCATTTTATCCAAAGACCGAGCAGCCATATCTTAATTATTCTCGGAATAGGATGGCCTGTCTCACTTAAGGTGGGAATGTCGCCATGTGAGCCAGCTTCTCTTACAACATGCCGTAAGGCTCTATCAGCAGGCACATTTGGCCTGGTTTGCTTGTTTTCCTTCTGGATTTCGTAACAAGCTGCTTGCAGTTTGGTCGTCACGTTGCTCCTCCTGCACGCAAATGGTAGGCAATTTCGTCACCTTGCTTTGAGCTTTCTATTTAAAAATTTACTGTGTACGTTAATGAAAAATATCACCTGCTGACAGGGATGCTCCTGACCTGATCCTTGTATAGTCATCCCGCCAAGGCACCCTTAATAGTTTGTGTAATTATGCACAAAACACTAGCCATAACTACAAATTTAATATACCTCTAATCATGAACTAATGAGTAATTACAAATTTTAATATACCTCTAATCATGAACTTATGAGAGGATGACCGTCTACATTTATATCTACTATGTACTTCCATATGTTATTGCCTCTAATCGAAACCTCGAAAGCCCTTAGCGGGAATAGCCGAGATGAAAAAAGAGAAGCGAGCGAGAAAAAGAAACGGCAATAAGTTCATCAGAGAGCAAGTCCGGTTTGCTGGCTATACGAAGGCGCCAAGAGAAGGAGCGATTAATGAGAATCTAGCGTCATGGTTTAATGAGATGAGATCGCTGACGGAGCCCTGCGGGTGTTGCGATTAAGAACGAGACCTGGTTAAAGTGTGAAGTAATGATAAAACTCATTACTATGTTCGGTGTTAATGAAGAAAGTAAAAGTGATGTTGCCGAAAGATTCGTAGAATAGTAATGCCTGCGCTGAATAAAGTATGTTTCAAGATGCGTTGCAACCCAGGTGATATATGATATGTGCATGGTGAAGTAGAGTCGTTACATTGCGTTTCCCACTGTCGGTGCGGCGGGGTGCAACGTCTTTAAGCATATTCCCACCTTAGATGGCGAGATGAGTCATTATTATTTGAGTTAGAGCAACGTCAAACTTGAGAAAAGGCAAGCAGTGCAAGAGTGTTTTGAAATGGAAAGCACAAAATAAGTATGGAAAGCTCGCCCACTAAGTTATTCTGTTGCTGCAAAGACAAATGTAAGGCAAACTGACGGCCAAAAAAAGAAACATCATAATAATAATGCGGTATTCCTCAACGACCCTTACTGCGTTCATTAAGCAACAAGGCATGATGAAATTCTTTCCTTTGCGCAGCAGACGCGGGTAGGATAGTAAGTTTATGTTGAAGATTATAAAATGGCGCAACGGCTGAAGAGCACCAACACTCAGACAGAAAACAATATATGGCCAAAAATGGTGCTTGTTCGAAAGGCAAATGGATAGGTAGAATACGCTACCGTTTTCCCAATGTTCTGTATTACGAACGTTGTGAAGGAAATTTCAGAGTGCCGAGGGCAAGTAATTTACGGGCAGCTGATAGGTAGAATATGCTACCGTTTTCCCAATGTTCTGTATTACGAACGCTGTAAAGGAAATTTCAGAGTGCCGAGGGCAAGTAATTTACGGGCAGCTGAACTAGCGTAATTCTCGAAATACCTAGCTCGCGTTTACGCCAGAATGTGCAGCCTATTTGTTGTATGTCACCGATTATAGTGTCCGTGACTGCAGGAGACATATGCTAAAATTTCAGCCCTGGTTTCAAGATCACGCGATCTTGTCCTTCCAACACCTAGCTATTGTTACATGCTATGGGACATTGCCAATTTAATATCTTATTCGGTAGCATGACGTGCTAGCTCTGCTTTCCGACTGTTGAGTCACTTCTCTGCGTTGTATTTATTGACTAATTGCGTACTTCATTCATAAAGTCCCTGACTGAGTTGTCTATGGCGTATATATTCAATAGTGATACAGCAATTGTTAAAACGGCTTAGACAGTAGACAAATAATATAAGATAAAAAATATTTCTTTAAACAAAAGAACAGTACCGCTGAAGTGACGATATGCCAAAACGATAGTCAGCTATGAAACACAATTGGCCTAGAACCGCTTTCTATAATTCTGTTCTCAAAGAACTACCGGTCTTTTCTCATGGTGCATATTTATTGCGAGCTACCTAATTTCTGTCTGCTTTAGTTCGGCGCAATTTTTAGTTCAAGTACCCGTGGGGTGCACTGGTCCGAATCAGGTCGATGACACGGGCGATTGCATAAGTGGTACTTAGAATTAAATACCGCTTGCCTCCTAAGCTTACACGAAACCAAACAAGTATGGTGGCCGCATTCACCTGGTCCTGTTCACCAGGCGTTATCACGTTTCACAAGTTGCAGTGACACTGGTACAAATTGCGAGCACTGCCACGTGCCAGAAACGATTTGCACACGTATTTTGCATTTGTCCCGCGTACAACCGAGAACGACATAAACTGGTATCTTCCATCGCACTTAGCGATAAGATACCACTATCTGATGACTTCTCTCGGTTTCGGGCCTCACGCAAACAGCGTAGCCATGGTTACAAGAGAAGATACTGCCTTTCTACAAGATGCTGGTCTATAGACGCACAGTTTTAGCGATGACGCAACATAGCGGACTTGTATATACGCACCTACATATCTCCATCATCATCACTCCTCATTCCTCTTCCTCTCCTTCCCTTTTAATTCCCCAGAGCAGAGTATTAAGCCAGAGCAAGGTATTATAGCTCAGGCTGACGTCTATGCCTCTGTGTCGACAAATTTATCTATAACTCTGCCCGAGGGGTGCGTATTCGCCATTTAAATCTGTTACATATGTTTTCACAGCCAGCGACACCATTCTTCAATCACACTCATTCTACTTATCGTTGAGCATTAGCTACAGAGTCCGATAGTTCCATCACTTTTGTGCATAAAATTTCCGCTGGTAGACTGATACAGCTGTAGGCGATACAAGCCGATCGCAGCATCCAGAGGTTTTCATTCCACTCTGCACAAGCAGCATGCCACTCTAGTTTAGCTTAGTTAATATTGAAGTTTAGAATGTTCTAGCCTATCAAAAAATGTGTGCTTTGTCTTTCAGTTGCCATGAGCAAGTAAGGCTGGACTGATAAGTTTTCTGCTATCCGAACGTGCTGACTGAAATAACAAAACACCGTTGTTGTTGTTTTTTCTTGTTTTTTAAGGAAAATATACAGGCATCTTTCGAAAAGCTCAGCAAACATGCAGGTATTTCACTTCATTCTCTGTTTCATTAAATTTGTGTGAGTGTTACTCTATGCAATTGGAAGAAAATCCATTTAAACTGTCGCTCTTTTGCGCTTGAGATGTTGCACACAAGATAACGTTTGTGGTTATTTTAAAGTGGCGTCCTTAAAAAGAAATACAACATGACAACAGAACTCTCTGTGGGTGTTGCTTTGTTGGGCAGCGGGTGCCTCGTAGACAAACACTCCCGGCAACCGAAATATGTGTTGATGGAAGCAAAATGTTGCCTGAAACGCAGTTTTTGTAGTGCGTATATCTTGGCGGGTACATTGTGAACTTTTCTATTGCTGTAGAATTAACTAGTTGTTTTACAATTACAAAGAATATTGCCACATGCTATATCGTGCCCGGCCATGGAAACGACGCTGAAGTAGCGCGCGGGTAGGAAAACAGAGACGACAACGACGTTGCGTTTGCTGCTCATATAAAGTGCTTGTATACGTGCTGTACGCCGGCTTCCACGTCTCCTGCGAGGTCGTGACAATATGGGGCTTTATTTACACTGATTTTCTATATTACTAGCACCCGTGAAGGAAACATCACTAGTGGAACATATCGCTAGTTCATTTCAGCAGCTGAATGATATAAATAGGGAGCAAGATAATTCACAGTTACCAAGTTTACAGTTGCAGGACTTCACCAACGCACTAACTCCGCAAAAGATGGGAAAGAGACGTAACAATAATGAAAATAAATGCCTCACACACATCAAGCAGTGGACGTGCGTAACGCGCATGCATGTGCTATTTAATAAATATAGTTGATTGTTTACGATGCATGTTTTAACTTGACGCAATTCGCCGTCGCTCTGACCCTTAAAGCTATTTTCTTTCCTATGCATGGCCAGGCAATGCCTGGCTTTGTGATCGCACTCTCCGTAGTAGTATTGGTTCAGTAGCCAGATGGCCTCACAAGCGCTCCAGTGCGACATTTCACGTGCGTTTATAATCTTGCTCTTGAATATGGTGCGCAGTTGGTTCAATCTAGTCTCCTACGAAAATGGCACGAAAAATTCTCCCCTGAAAAGCATTCCCTACTTTTTGAGGCGAAGTGTGCCACCATAACATCTTTTCTTTTTCTTTTTCTTCCACCTTAAGAAGGCCGTGCCCCTCGTCCTGGTTGCACTAGGCGGTCTGTTGCTCAAGACTCCGCTTTCGTTTCACGGGCTGGAGCATGGGAATCGCTTGAGTGGTCCTTGCGGGAAAGCACTGAGCACGTTATCTTTCTTCTTTTGCCCCTAATGAATGCGTCCGCACCACTTTCTTTTTCGCATCGAACATCTCCGCCAACCTTCGTCCAAGTGCCTAATCGAGGCTGTTTCGTGGCACAGGATGTGGCAGGAATGGTCACGATACCATCGACACTTCTTTCTCTCTCTCTTTATTTCCTTCTTTTTATATACATATATATCTTTCGGTGCCTCGCAGTAGCCAAGAACTCCGTGCGCTAATCGCCATTCGGAGGCAACGTTCCCCACCCACGGCCCCGCATCCGATAGCCGCTTAAGCCTTATCTGCGCTGCTGCTAATGACACTTCGCACCGGCGGGCGTATCTTGTGCTGCCGCTCATACTACGTTTCGCCACACCGGCTACACCAGTTACACGCCCTCCTTAGTTTTATTTTTTGCTGTGCCTTGCGTGTCCTTCTTCGAGAGCTCTCAACGCGACCCGAGGCTTTTGCCCATGTATGCCTCACGTTTATTTTTAGACAGTGCCTTCTTTCTTTAATCAATGTAACCGTTTGAATCTCGCCGTCAAGCAATGAGACAAAAAGTAGCAGAGCATAGAGTAAGGCATAAAGAGCAAACGAAGGCGTACACGTGTGCAACCAGCTTGTCGTTTCAACTCCAACGACCATCCAAAAAGCTGTTTGGGCAAAGGGTGTTTCGTCAACGGCTGCTGCGTTTTCTTTTGTAGCGTGCAATTTTGGAACGTAATGCGTTCCTACCGTGTGCCCTTGCCTGCCACTTTCTGGGGCGCCGACCTCTAGACCGCAATTTCGAGTGGACTTCGACGTCCTTACGGCTACATCATTGTCCTCGTCATGTCAAGATAAACGCCGCGAAAGAAGAATAGACGACGAATCGCAAGAGCCACCGATGGACAGCAGAATGAGCGACAGTTGCCTTCCAGACAATGTGTTTAGTTGAAGGTTTTGCGTGGTCTAGTGATGGAAGCGCTGCGGCCACATGAAAGAGAGAACAAGCACGTTTGCCAGAGGAGGCAACGTCGCATGATGTGCGCTAGAATGAGTGTTTCGTTCAGACGGCGCCCCTGGAGCGGTTATAAACAGCGGGAATCAGTATTAGGCGTATTTTATTTCCTTTGTGGTGGGCAAAGGTTTGCCAGAAGCAAGAAGAAATGAAAATGTTTCCCGGTGTGAGCTGGGACGAAAAAAAAAAAAGAAATGCGACGTGAGCGACGATGGCGACATAAAGGGTGGTGACAGCAGCGGGTACCTGCGGCCAATCGCGGACGGCCCGATTTTCTCGCATCACGCGCTAGCAGAGCGACACCACCGCGGGGCAAGGCCTAAGAGGTAGTGTGCTGCTCCCAATCACTTCTTTTTCTTATTTCTTCTCCTCGCTCTATTGGGTCCTAGGACAGGCTTGCTCCCTGAAGTGTCAACGCCACCTCCGCTGTGGCGCTTTCTTGTCCGCCAGAAGGAAAACGAGGGGCCGCTCACACCGTGCCAACGAACAAGCTAGCTCCTTTGCGCCCAACTCTGCGGTGGAGGCCAACCACGCGCGACACAAATTGTTAATCAACAAAATGGCCGCCGTCATCATTGCGCGTAGCGCAACGTACACACACAGACGCCCGAACGCAGAGAGAACTAGCCAGCGATACACACACACACTTCGTCGGACAAGTGCGGAGGCTGCGGTGCCGTGTAGAGGACCGTTCGTTGGGAGGAAATGGCGTCATTTCCGGGTGATGAGGCTGTGCGACCCGCTTGCTTGCTTGCTTGCTTGCTTGTGACACGCCGCGCTACTTTCGTTTCACTGCCCCCTGTGTCGTACCTCTCTTCCTGCTTTTGATTTGCCAAGCTAACTTCTCGCTTCTTGCTTTCTTTTTCTTTTTGGTGTCCCTCCTAGTTTGGTGGCGCCTAGATTGAGTAACTTTATGTACGTGCGTGTGGCGATCCCGGGGTGTATACAGCAGCGAGGAAAGGTGCTGGGCTAATGAAATAAAAATGTCACGCACTCCGCGGGTGCCTCTCTGCTGCCAGAGAGAAGGGATCCCGTTATTTGGAGTCGTCTCGGTTGGCTGCCGGTGGAGGAACGGACGCACCAACTACGCTGGACGCGACGTTGGTCGGGCCCAATCATCCCGGTTTTATTTGGGACGCCGGCGCTCGGCCGGCATTGGTCCGTGACGCGTTTCTCCTCTGCTCTCCGCGTTCGCTCGGCCTCCCTTTACACAGGCGTGCCTGGGATGGACAAGCGCGCGAAAACACGGAGGTGTAGATCACAATGCCGGACATGAGCACCATCTTCGTGATTCTGCGGTTTCTTTTCTTTCCGTTCACACCACGTCGCAGTGTGTCAAGCATCGGCGCACAATTTGGTTCTTGAAGTCGAGATGCTGTGCGGGGACAGTGAAGGCAACAAAAAATGAGAGAGATTGAGCTACGCACAAAATAGGGCAATGGTTTCGGTGTAATTGACTGTTTGCTTCATTACCAGCAAGCTCTCCAAGACACTCACGTTGCTCTCGAGATTAATGCTTTGCCAAGCGCGTAGCCTTCGGTAACTCTTTTTGTGCCTTACAATTCGCAAGACACTTACATGCTCTGAGCGTTTATTTTTGGAACAGCCTGATTGCGCATCGCCAACAAGCGTGTGGCGAACGTTCTCGCTGAGCTTGTTTTGCTGCTCAATGTGGTTTCTCACTTTCCGGTCTTGTCTAAGGATGCTTAAGTCACACATTCCGTTTGGATAACTGTAAGGCCAACATTATACATCTAAGCACCAACTGCAAGGCGTGGGAGATGCTAACCTCCACTGAAGAATGAGCAACCTGAAGAAAACCGGCATTTAACAGTGGTTGTTTTTACTTTATGACCTCTTTATGCTCTCGATATTTTCCACAAGCATTGGGAGGTTAATTATTGTATGCGAGATTGGTACATATCAGAGAAGAAGGAAAATGTACAAAATAAAAAGAGATAAGACTCAAAGGAGACGGTAATTGACTGAGATCTTACCCGGTTGGCTGCCCCAGGCATGGATAAGGGGAAAGCGGGAAGAAAAATAAGGAGGGAAGGAGATAAGACTGACACTACGCAGTGCAGGAGATCAAAGGCGAAGCTACTGAAGGGGGTGCGCATTTAGCAGCCGGCCACAGAGAAACACCAGGGAGTGTAGGGAAACCTCGATATGTACAAGAAGCAATGTAGAGGGATATAAGTATTTCTTGCTGCGTTTTATGGTATATATTTATGATACTTCTGCATGCACCCAATGATGCCGAAGGAAAATGGCATAGCAATGTCTAATGAGTACTTGCACTTTATTAGATCTGTGTATTCAGAAAAGTAAGCTACTCGTATTGAATAAAACAAAGGAATGTTAGACCGGACGCTTTCCGTAATTCTTCTGGTGTGAAGCGGGCATATTATAATTTTTTTTTTCGTTGTGAGGGAAATGCATGATTGATTCCACGGTGAATGGAAAGGCTGACCTGGGATATCTTGTCTTTATGCTTGTAACACGAAGCTGCACTTACCTTAGGAAGCTCCAGTCACGTGTAACAAGTATTCTGAGCCTTGCTCAGTGAGTGCCTCCTCGTTTCCACATATGTACTTTTCGCCCTTTTTTTTTTTCTTACCCAACTTGTAGGCGTCATCTAACCGTGTTCCTCCCGGCAGCCCTCAAAACAAAACGAACCAGAGAGCCGCTCCTATCACGTACGTGGATGGGACACAGCCCAGTCCCGTCGTCTCCCGAGGCGCAGAAACGCAAATCGTGTTCACCGCGCCTTCGCCGGTGATGTGAATAAGCTTCGTCGTTGATCTTGTTTTTGCAACGCTCGAGGATCAATGACGTTTCCCTTGCGCGTATGCCCTAGGTCGGCAACCGGATCCCGCGCCCGAGGCAATCTGTTCATGCCAACGACGCTATCGAATGCTTGCCTCTACAAAGAAAGAATCGTGCGAGCAAGAAACAAAACAAAACAATACAAAGTACAAGAAAAGAAACGCGTCAAGGAAGAGCGACTGCTGCTGGTAGAGTAGTGAAGGAGACGTGCTGAACTCCTGCTGCTGCTGCTGCCGGTCCTGCCATGCCTGACACATGCAGTTGACACCACTGGCTCCTTCCCTCGAGCGCCAGCTCCTCACCTTCGCCCGTTTGTCTTTCTCCCCTTTCCAATTCTTTTCGCTTTGCCGTAACGGCGACGAAGCAACGGTTGAGATGAGACAACCGAAAGCGACGTCGCAGCAACCGTGCAAAAGATCGGTCCGACACTTCGCTTCATTTGTCTTAGGTTAAGGCTTCTCGCTCTCAGTCTCGTCCCTCGCTCGTCGCAGCCTTTCCCGGACGCTTCACTTCCCTTCCGCCCGCACAGCACAGCGCTCCGTGATCGCTCCACTTTTGCCCCAACTTCGTTTTCCTCCTCACCAAAATCTCGCCGAGTCCTGCTTCCCTTTCCCCATTCGGGACCCATTCCCCCTCCCGTGGCCGTAGCTCTCCACTCGGTCGTGTCCCAGTTTGCCACCTTACACCACGTACCCTGCACGTCGTCGTCGTTCGTCTCGCCATCGCGGCCGCCCCATCTCCTCCCGCGTCCTCTCCGTGGCTCTCGCTGTTCCCCTCCACTTTCCTGACGCGCGCTGGGTGATAAATTTCGTTTATCTGCTTTGAGCTGGGCCCTGGGAAACGTCATCAATAACACTCGCATTACCCATTTTGCGTGCAGCGCTTCCTTCCCTTTCGCAGCACCGACCCCTCCCTCCCCCCCATCTTCGCCTCCTTCCCCACGAGCTCGCTCGTCTTCGTCGCTATCGCGCACTGCCGTCGACCGCCGCCTTCCTTCTCCCAGTGTCTCTGCGCTGACGTCTCTTGGACCCCTCCTCCTCTTCGCTTCCTTTCTGGGGAAGCCCTTCTCTCTTACCTCGATCCTCGGCGTCTCTTTCTGCCGTCCGCCGAGCTCGCAAAAGCCTTTAGGGCTCCGCACCGGTTACACGGCTCTTCCTCTTCTCGTCTTTCTTTCGCGCTGAGAAATAACTGCAGACAACGAGTGACGCAGGGTTTCTTTTTGTCTACTCGGGCACATGGACACAAAGAGCGACACGAGAACGAAGTAAGGAAAGCCCACGCGTGACCACCGCGAAAAGAGGCAAGGCGCGACGTTTCCTTGTTTAGAAATTTGCAACACTGTCCACGCTCTCTCTATGTCTTTATTTTTCCCCTATGAAACAGCCAAGTGAAACGGAAGTCAAGAGCTGAGGGAAGACTGCGGTGCTCTCTAAGGAGGGGGGGAT
Organism: Dermacentor silvarum; assembly: GCF_013339745.2. Lineage (NCBI taxonomy): Eukaryota > Metazoa > Arthropoda > Arachnida > Ixodida > Ixodidae > Dermacentor > Dermacentor silvarum. Next base: position 233,274,416 of record NC_051155.1, read on the forward strand.
GCCACGCGCAATCTGTTTAGTCGCTCATATATCTCCTTTAAGATGCCGTTAGCGTTGTGCTGGTCGTGCAGATTTTTGTTGGGGTCCAGAAGGAGACTCGCGTGCCCCCAGACCTTCGGCAGCCTTGCGGGAAAAGCTCAGTTTGCCGCTGGTCTTGCCTGGATGGAATGACAGGAGCTTTTGCTTGATCAGATTCTCGTTCGACCTTTTTGTCGGTCGCTTCTTGGCGCTGTTGATGGAACTAAATTGTTTTTCGATGGGCGCGAGTGCGAGCTTGTTCCTTTACCTGAAACGTTGCTACATTTTCTCTCGTTATCTCAGTAATCGATACGTCAACTTGCGGGACTTACTGACAGACGTGCGTCATGGACAGTATCGGTAGCCCCGGTGAAACTAAACATTCGAGCAATGGTTTCTCAGTAGCTACATAAAAACGGAAAACTGATGGTGTGTGAGTGTAGCTCTGTGCTATCATATTGGCGTGGCTTATGCGTTAATAATATGTCATATTCCGTACGATCATGGGTGGCTCTTAAAGTTTCACTTGTGTAATAGTTGGTGTTTTCTTTAGAATGAGAACAAGCACCTATACAGGACGGAAGAGAAAGTTGTGAATCCGCAATTTAAACATGCACAGATTTAGTGTGCTTTGACAGGAAATTGCAATAATTTGAGGTGAAGCTTGGTACAGAAAAAGCGCTGCCTATATTATGCAAATTCTTTCTTGTACCGCTTTTCTTTGTTTTTTTTTTCTTGGTTCCGTCTTGGTTCCTTCGTCGTCCGTGTCTTTATTTACTTCACTGCACCGCAAAGTAAAGAAGATCCGTAGACGTTCATTCGTAAGCGTACGTAGACCGATTCGTAGACGTGCATAGCGTATATGCAATCTTGTGTGTGATCGATTGCTGCTAGCCTTTTTGGGGATCTTGCTGCTGTTTGGTGTCATCTTTCGTAACTACTTTTTTTCAAGCGGTGGCTTGGCACAAAAGTCGCTGTCGGAGACCATTTTTTTTCTTCGAAATTCCTTCGGAGCACGCGAGTGAGGCTGCGATGAAAGCGGTCATCAACTTCCGAATAACAAAGTTGTCAGTTCATGTCCCATTCGCTGCAGGGGCGTAGCCAGGGGGCGGCACACCGGGCACGGTACCCCACCCCGAACTTTCTCTGTTAGCTGCAACGAAGAATGCTGCAACGGTAATAGCGCGTGTGGTGTCTGCCGCCTCCAGAGAACAACAATGTTTACGCGATGGTCCGCGCCGAGCGTGGCGCCTGGGGCTTCAGTCGTAATGCATCTTGATTTATACAACGTATATTCTCGGTTTCCATGATGAGATTCAAGACTCTGTAGTGCAGTGAGATACAATAGAAATTCTACTTCACTGAAATTTAAGGGAAGCGAGAGAGACAAGTGATAAGGGGAAGGCAGGGAGCTTCGCCAGGCTGATCCCGGTTGGCTACCCTGCACTGAGGGAAGGTTATCGGGGACTGAAAGGGGAGAAAATGAAAACTTAACAGTATGCACGGACGCATACGCAATTAAGTTTTCATCGTTCAGTTCACGGCCAGCAGTAATATAGCCCGGTGCATCACAAGAAACGCAGCAGCGCTCTACTCCATGGGTTTGCACATTACAGACGCTACGGGAAGAAAACGCGGCAAAAGTGTTCCCTAATAACTGTGATGGATGAACCCTAGTAAACATGGCAGTTTGTATTCGTAACGAGGTTTACACAAACATTTTCTTGTTTCAGCAACTTTCACAAAGGTAGAACGGAGTATGCTGGCATACACGAAAACCGTTCAAGCACAACAAAGGCAGGAAGCTCTAGCGCCTTTCCTGACCAAGCCGTTGATAAGACAGACAGACGGTGAATGGTGCTGTACAGCTAACATTACTGGAAAACACTGCACAGGTTCACCATCCTCGCGCTTTATGCGAAAAGCTATTATAGATTGTTTATCCACGTGCCTTTGCTGCGCACGCTGTTTGGAGAGTCCTGACAGCTTGATTCAATGAAGACACACTATTATTGTGCAAATTGCTTCCATGCCGTCGCACACGCTCATCGCATATAAGTATCAAAAATAAGAACACAAACGAATGTTGCCGATAAAGCCTAGCGGTACTCTTTCCCTATTATTGAGGGTACTTTTTCAATAACTACTGTTATTGAATATTATGTCTTAATAACTACTAAATTAATATTATGACGTATGAGAAAAAAGGAGAATCGAAGGGCTCAATCTTGTATATTAAACATATTGTGTAGGCTGAGTACACGTGTGGAAGCTTTAAATGGCAATGCGGAAACGAAAACGGAATAGCCGTTTCTTTAATTCGAGTCGAAGTATACTCCACTTATGAAAGATAACCTTTTAGTCTAGTCAATCTTACGACAATACCGGACGGGCTCTAGGGCACGTTTACCGGTGGCAAAGGGTATTTTCATTTGCCTAGCTGGTTGGGAGCTTAAGACATCACTGTGCGCATATATAAACGAAGCTTGCCTCGCTGACCTGACCCTAAACACAGGGAGACATTGCTATGTCAAAGCAGAAACGTCACTGACGGCGGATGCACTTTTGGTTTGCCACTGTGGGGATAATAATGCCTTGATTATTGCACTAATTTCCGTGCCACAAATCTACACGCAGATCTACGAACTCTTACGCAAATTTTCTAACACTCACATCATACTTTTTTGCCAAGCACACAAATTGCACTGAGGTTTCGTATATTTTCTTGCTCCAAGCAATTCCTATGCCGCTGATTTTTATCGACTTTTTGATGCCGAATGGAAACTATTTCTAAGACTGGCACTATATCTACAGCACATCTCTCAAGTAAAGATTTTCCGTGCTGGGCACTGCCAGTCATGCACACTGTGGCTTTGGAATACCTGTCTCTTGTTCATGCGACCTTGTTGCAGAAGTCACTATCCTATTGTCGGACTTCATAAAACATGCAACACGTATTTTGCCTAAAGAGACATATTACAAAGCTTTCTTGTGCTTTATGCAGGTATATTTGCACGTTTTTTATTTACATTGTACCCTCCCCCTCTGTAACGCCCTCTGGGTCTTGAGGTATACTAATAAATAAATAAAAAATATATAATGATGTATATTTAACCCACTTTCATGCCTGCCTTTTCACTTCTTTTTCTTGTTTATACCCGTCTCCTATTGTTCTGTCTATCGCACTTCTCTGTACGTTGTGTCCTGTTATACTTTTTAAGCATGCGGACAAGAAGTCATCATATTTGCTTGGGGGTCAGTTCAACCAGCCATTTATTAGAGAACTTCTCCCTCTTCCCCCACCTGACACAAAGCTCTTCACGTTGTTTGTTATTATTATTATTATTAGCACTCAGACCTTAAGGTTGTTCCTGGGCACGTTAAATAAACATGATTGATTATTATTATTATTATTATTATTATTATTATTATTATTATTATTATTATTATTATTATTATTATTATTATTATTATTATTATTATTATAAGTAACGAGTCCCGCAGCATGGCGCCCAGTAAGGACGCATGCTTGCTCGGCTCGTGCCCTTTTTTCGGAAAACAGCAGTTCTTTCGCTGTGAAAAGTGTGAAAAACGTGTGAAAAACGTGTGAAAAACGTGTGAAAAACGTGTGCATGCGAAATGTGTGACCTGGCCAGACGACGAACTGGATCTTTTGAAGTCGGGATCGCGCTCCTTTTGCTGCAATTTGTGTGAGTTAAATCAGCAGGTTGTTAAGCCTAGCGACAACGACCCGATGGCGTGCTCCCCGCAGCTTTCCCTTTCCCAAACTGGTTCCCCCTTCTCCTCTTGTGCCCCACCGGGTGACCTTGACGGCAGCATGGAAGGTCCGCGTCGCCTCCTCCTCGACGCACTGGAGGGAATCTCGTTCCCGAGCGAAGAAGTTTCCCAACTGCGAGAGGAGAATGAACGCCTTCGTAAGGACCATTCCCGCGGCGTGGAGCAACAGACCCAAGTCGTCGCCTCCCTTCGAGCGGAGATTCGTTGCCTGCGCGACGAGCTGTCGCGACGTGCAACTGCCATGCCTGTGAAGACACCTGCCGACTCCGGAAAGTCATCCACCCTTACTACTTCTACTCCTGCCTCAACGCGAGCTAATGTACCTGTGTTACAACGCACTGCTGAACGAAGAGATGCTGTTTCCCCATGTGATTTCGCTTCGTCCACTGAAAAAGCACCCGAGACTACACAAAAAAACAAGAGTCCTGCCTCGGTTGGAGCGCGAAAGACTTCGACATTATCTGTTGCTCAACGGCAGCACCGACCTAAGGCTATTTTTGTGTCTAATTTGAGCTCTCAAACAACCTCTTCCGACCTGACCAACCACTTAAAGGCCTTGAACATTTCTCCCCTCTCCTGCCGGCGACTTAGAACTAAATATCAATCGTATTCTTCTTTTCATGTAGCCGTCGATGAAGAAGCCCTTAAGCGCCTGAACGACCCGTCAATGTGGCTAATGGGTTGCTTGTTCAAGCCGTTCCGTGGTGTGCTACACGATAACATGATCCATGCTACTGAAATAACAACCCCCAAGGATCAAAGTGGCGTGTAATTTGGACATTTTTTACCAAAACGCTCGTGGACTTAGCACCAAAGCACGTGAATTTTTTGGCAATGTAATCTCATCTTCTTTTCCTATTTCTGTTATTTCTGTTATTTCTGTGGTGACATTTCGTCTTCAGACTTCTTTCCACCGCACTACAACGTCTTCCGCAGTGACCGGGACTTCAGTGGATCTTAACAAAAAGGTGGTGGTGTGCTGATAGCAGTTGACAATTCACTGAAATGTGTACGGCGCATCGATATAGAAAGTGTATGGGAGTCGATATGGCTAGAAGTCAGCCTAGCCCGATGTGAAAATATGTTGATTGGATCGTTCTATGTACAGCCGAATATTTCCCCTGTTTTGTATGATGAGGTCATCTCTTCCATTGAAAGTGTAATATCCTCCCATAGTAAGCACAAAGTAATTCTTCTTGGTGATTTTAATACACCAGGTATTGATTGGAACACACTTAGATATTCTCATTGCAATCATTACACAGAGAAGAAATGCAGCCTGTTGTTGGACTTTCTGTCTTTCTGTTCCCTTCAACAGCATAACTTAATCACCAATTCCTATGGCAACGTCTTAGATCTTTGCATCTCCAATGCTCAGGTTTTAGATGTCTCTCGTTCCGAAATTTTCCTTGTGCGTACCGATAAGTTTCATCCGCCACTAAAGATAACTGCCTCTGTGTCAGCACTGAAACAGAGCTCCTCCAGCGGCGTAAATGAATCCCCACGCTTTGCTTTCAAGCGTGGTGATTATCTTGGTTTACATAATTCCTTGTCCACCACCGAGTGGTCACTGGTTACAGACAAAAACAATGTTAATGACCAAGTAGATCAGTTTACAGAGCTTGTTTTGAGCAGTATGCGCAAATACATTCCCCAGTACAGGCCTAGACGTTCTAGATATCCCCACTGGTTTTCGTCTGAACTCATAATTGCCCTAAAGCATAAAGATCACGCACACCGAAAATCCAGAATTCCGTTGCCTAATGAGTACAGAGAAGAATTCCGCTTTTTTCGGGCTCTCTGTAAACGTCTCGATAAGCAGAATCAAGATTCATATATGGCATTCTTGGAAAAAAGCGCCTCCGACCGGCCGGCGGAATTTCGGAAGTATATCCGTAAGCGCTCCAATAAACATGGAGAGGATTTTCACTTACTTGACTCTAGAGGGGCAGAATTCGAAGCAGTGGCAGCCCATTTCTCTTCCTTATATAAAGATGCAGGTTTCAACGCTGGTGTCAATCAGCAGCACACGACGGTTCCTACATCTAGTGCGGTGTTGTTTGATGAAAAGCTTGTCCACGAATGCCTTAAGCGCTTGAAGCCTTCCCTATCCTGCGGCCCTGATGGCATCCCCTCCGCAATTCTAAAAGCTTACGGCAGTATATTTGCTCCAGTATTGACATCTATATTTAATAACTCTTTGACTACTTCCACTTTCCCTCACATGTGGAAAACTGCTCGTGTTTTTCCTGTATTTAAGTCTGGATGTAAATCAGATGTCTGGAATTATCGCCCAATTTCTCTTCTCTGTGCTACGTCCAAGATTTTTGAGCTTGCTCTTCACAACATATTGTCTTTTACTGTGAAGAACTCACTCATTCCGAATCAGCATGGATTTCTCACCGGCCGCTCCACTATCACAAATCTCGCAAGTTTCATGACACAGATCTCCACGCCGGTACTTCAAAGGGGGCAAGTTGACACCATTTACTGTCATCTCAGCAAGGCTTTTGATGTAGTCAGCCACTCACTGCTTCTGATCAAGCTTACGCACTTTGATGTTGACTCGTCAGTTGTGAATCTCTTGCGCAGTTATCTTCTTGGTAGATCCTGTTATGTTAACGTCAATGGCCAAACGTCTTCTTCTTACATGGCAACTAGCGGCGTCCCTCAAGGATCAGTATTAGGACCACTCCTTTTTTTAATATTTATTAATGACGTTCTTTCTGTTATTCGGAACTCTTCTTTCCTTCTATATGCCGATGACATCAAGAGTTTAAAGAAAATTCACACTCTTGATCACTGTCGCGCCCTGCAGTCTGACCTGTTTTCATTTTCTAAGTGGTGCAAGGATAGTAACCTTACCTTGAATGCCGCTAAGACCAAAGTCATGACTTTCACACGCAAAACAGCAAGTATTTCTTTTTCTTATTCTGTAGATTCTGTGCCGTTGTGTAAGGTCTGCGAGATCAATGATCTTGGTGTACTTTTTGATGCAGCCTTACACTTTTCGGCTCACACTAAACGTGTTGCAATGCGGGGTATGCGCTCTCTTGGTTCTGTATGCAGACTATCGCGGGAATTCGAAGTCTCCTACACCGTTCGAAGTCTCCTACACCATTCCGCAAATTATACACAACCGTCTGTCTTCCTCAACTCGAATATGCGTCGGTCGTCTGGAATGGCTCTTCTAGATCCAACAGTTACATTATAGATCGTGTCCAGAAAAAGTTTCTAAGCATATATATAATCACCGCTTTGCAAACCTGGACATAACACCCTGTACAAGCACTGTTGGATTGTTGTCATTGCCCTCACTTCGCGACCGACGTAATCGCGCTGACCTCCTGTTTCTCTTTAAACTCCTTCACGGTAACCTCACGTGTCCCGAACTTCTCAGCTGTGTCATGTTTCGTATCCCACGCAAGATCACCAGAGAACATAGACCTTTCCATGTTCCTGCCTGTCATCACGAACACTCAACTGTCCACAGAATACAGAATATTTATAACTCTTACTTTCGTGATCTTCATATCTTTCATAACTCCTTGTCATCGATCTTTTCCTAGCTTTGCCTTGTGTAATAATTTCATTTATTGTTTTGGGGCCCTTCTCCTCCTTTTTCTTTTGTATTTACTTTGCGCTTTGTTGTCGGTACTCTCTTCTTTTCACAATTTTTATTTTTATTCATTTATTGTTTAATGATTTTTCCCTGAGTGTTTTGTTTTTGGTTTGTAATGTATGCGTGCGTCAGCACTCAGACCTTAGGGTTGTTGCTGGGAACGTTAAATAAACATGATTATTATTATTATTATTATTATTATTATTATTATTATTATTATTATTATTATTATTATTATTATTATTATTATTATTATTATTATTATTATTATTATGCTTCTTTTCAAACTCCTTTACGGTTTCCTCGCCTACCCATACCACTTACGAGGGAAGGTAGACCCTTCCACGTTCCAGCCCCTTTCAGCCTCTCCGCAGCATGCTACGTCTATAAAACAGTAATTTTCTCCGCCTTGATATCTTTCAGAACCTATTGTCTTCAATCTCTTGCCAGCTTCGGGCTTCGTGTCAACCCTGCTGTCTAGCTGCCCTTCTCCCAAGTACTCTCACAGTTTCTCTCTTCTTACGCATATGTCACCTCGTCGAATGTGTACTCTTAGTCATCGACTACTGTTCAAAATCCGTTATTCATTTTGTCACCCATTGTTTATGCCTGGATCGTGTCTCTCAATTTTGTGTTATTGGTGATTTTTGCTCAATATGTACCTGTTTATACTGTTCTTTTTGAAGACAAGGTCTTAGCAGACTTCACACGTGTTTGGCGTATCAGGGATCTGGGTATCTTGCAACCACTTCAAAAAAAAAAAAAACAGTCTTTACGCGTTCTAATTGGTACGAGAAGCGAGGCTTAGTCGCAGAGTAGGTAAAATAATGCCGTGGGCGTAATTAGCGCCAATAAATTCCACAATTAACCGCATTGCATTATTCCCTGTAAAGGATGCACCGCCGTAGATATAGACATCTAAAGGCAAAGCCGCCGTACGGCACCCTTCTGGGAAATGGAGCGCGTTTGCTTGGACTAAGCAGGACTCGCTCGAGGCAATGAGGTCTAGAAGGTGGCTTCGGGGGCGCCCGCAAGAAGCGAGAAGTAGTCGTAGTGCAGGTAACATTACCGGTAAGAGCGTACGTAATTAGCACCAATATTTTTAGAAATATTGCCATAAATTGGTAAGTGTCAGAAAAGTAGAACAGCTAAGTTTACAACTCCTCAGCACTGCACCAAACGCAGATATCACAGTTGTGTAAACTGTATCTGTCAGGCCATATCAAGCGAACAACTGTGATATGCGAATTTATAGCTTATGTAAAGATTTTACAAGGTTTAAGAGAATTTCGCAAAAGTCTTATTCACAAATAAGGGTATAATTCAAAGTGGTGCGTAATGCATCAGTTTGTTCACTTTAGATGTATTAGATGTAGTTTACAGAATTTTGATATTGCTATTTACTGCTGAGCTGGATGGCAGTAAACTTGGTACTTCAGTATTGTAATCTTGAAATCATCAATAATTTTTTGAACAATTCGACGGCATAAATAGAAAATATGCTTTCTACAGTGCATAGATTTTATATTCTTATTTTAAATGGTAGGAACTTCATCCATCTAGATGCAGTGGTTGCCAATAAAAACGGTTTTTCCATTCCAATGTATTTAGATGGGACGCATCGAGCTAAAGCTTCCTCATGACTAAATAACGTTATGAAAGCTAAACACCCTCTGGATTAATTCGTGTGCTAAGAGTAAAGCGTATACTGCACTTCACCCATTCAGAAAACATACATTTCGAATTGAAAACTTGTTGTATCATTAAGCCGTATTGCGAAGTGATTATACAAGGCTTACCACTCCGATGAAGTGCGCTAACGAATAATTTATTTTCTCACACTGCACTGGCAACAACTCCCAAATCGATTTCCTATTGTAAGACTGCGATTTGTTTACACAGTGCACGCTTTCTACATATTAACTTCCCTCACTTTCTCAATTTCCACTTTTTTTTTTACTTGTGTTACTTTATTGCGCATCCTTTTATGTGTATTAAAAAGATTGAGGGCATTGCTTTTTAGTGTGTGAGGGCATTGCTTTTTTAGTTGCCCGCAAGACGTGAGAAGCAGTCGTAGTGCAGGTAACATTACCGGTAATAGCGTACGTAATTAGCCACAATATTTTTAGAAATATTGCCATAAATTGGTAAGTGTCCGAAAAGTAGAACAGCTTAACTCGTTTGTTTGCCCGTTCGAAAAACAATCAGAGATAAAGCTGCTATACAAGAAATCTTTGACTGAATGTAACCATCGACTTGTCGATAGGACGGGTGATATAAAGAAAAACAGCTTTATTATTCTTCCTATTTCTTTCTTTTTCTTTTCATTGTGTTTTTGAAGCCAGGGTCGTTCTTTTTTTTTCTCTCTCTCTCTCTCTCTAACAGCTTCACAACAGCAACATTATTGTTCTTCCATCTGAAATCGCTGCTGATCACTTAAGAACAAGGATTGTCGAACGATTCTAGCACACACTGATTAAAGCGTCTACGCCGAGATCTGGTAGACCCAGAAGCGGGTATATCGAGAGATCTCCACCGCTCCTAACTCTATTTTCTATTGGCTCCCGCCGACAATGCAACCAGACTGACGGGGCTCAGATCGCGGGATTTATCCATAACATGCTTCGCAGTGTTCAGCCTCGAAAATTGTGGCGCTGGCAATTCGGAAGCACTCTACTCCCTTTCACTCCTCCCCGCCTTCCCCGCCACCCCCACCTCCCGATTTTCCCCGACAGTGTGGGTGTGAGGAACTTTCGCACCTTCGCTTGGGAAGGATGTTTCTTCGAGACTGCCGTGCCGGCGCGTCAGGAGAGGCCGCATCGAGGAAGTCTCGGCTCGGCGGCCGCCTCCGCCCCAGTGAGTGTGAGCCCCTCCGCAGCTCTTCCAAATTGTCGCCTCCGCCTGAGCGACGATGGCCGACCTCTCGAACCGAAAGACCGCTCGCAAGCCCTCGCTGAGCACGGCAGCGCCCACTTCCTCTGCCACTCTCTTTCTCTCCAAAGCGCAGCCCGAAGACGATTTCGGTCTGATCCGGAAGCGGCTTGGCACGCAATTGTATCCCGTAATGCATCCCTGGCCTTTTTCCCTGGAAGTTGGCTTTGCAACCTTGAGAGGGAGACCCCTGCGTGGGCCGGCATCGCTTTTCTGTGCCTTTATCCCTACGTCTTCTTTCTTTTTTTTTTCTTTCGCTTGTTTTCTCCGCCGCCGTGTTCCCTGCGGCTTATCCTTATCTCCCCGACAGTCGCATGAGCCGAGTGCCGCGTCTGGAGCCACGCGCCTGGCCGAACTCGTCTTCATTCCTCACCAGATCCCGAGGCGCCCGCACATTTTCGATCGAAATCTGGCCAGCGAGTCGACGCGACGAGGGAAGGAAGAATTGGGTCGACTCTGCGCCCTGATGATCCAAGGACGCTATCTTGCGGCCTTTCTTCGAGGCGCTTGCTTCGATGACGTGCGACGAGATGCCGTCACCGAATCTTCGCGCCCAGCCGTCTATAAATCTGTCGCGGCCCCGGCGAAGCCGTGATTGCGTCCCTGTAGGTGCGTTATGGTTACTGGGCGTCGATTATCACGTCCCTAGGCAATTTGTACGGCCGAGAAACTGGCTGCAGCAATCTGTCTTAGGATGCAACTTGTCTTTATATTCCTGTAAGTGATTTTCTCTCCATGATGTTTCCTTCCAAATTTGTGACTAATCCTGCGGGAGGCGCGAAAGAATGTCAGAATGTTCTTTGCCTGCATTAAGAGTAGGTGGCTTTACACTCGCGAAAATGAACCAGACATTGTTACGTTGATTTCAAAATTTGATTATCAGACTTTAAAACTTAGCGCACTATACACACCAACACTCAACGTACACAGGAGCGGAACGTAGCCTGGGTGTTATGCTACGAAGCTATGCGTTTAGTTCTTGAGTTAGTGGTCTTGTGAAGAATTGCAGTGATTCACATCATTGAAACAGTATACGTACGTCATTGTAATGGCAATGCGACACGGCTTAAGTCGAGCCTCCGGACCTCTTTAAATAAAGTTTACACACACACAGTGTCTTATGTATAATATTAGTCATATCCGAGGCTGTAAAGTCCTGAAAGTGGTATCCAATGGCAGTCTCCGTTGAGCTTCTAATTGTAATGGAGGCTAAGTTATTTCTATTGTATTTCAGCGTCGAGTGAAAAGATCGTGAACCGTATGCTTTTTCCGAGCGTTCTAATTTTTCAAAATAAAGACCTGTCCTCTAGACATTTTTGAAAATAACAGTTTGTACAACATAGGCTAGGCACTGTTTCTTTTTTTACATTTTCTTTCAGTCATCTCCAGCATGTACAATATCTCAATTCTTTAGCATATAAAGATTTCGCCGCAATAACGAGACCACTTCGAACATGAGCACATAATTACAAGTCAATATCCTTGAATGGAACAGCACAAGAGTTGAGACAAGCGAGTGACAAACACAAACACAGACCGCTGTTTACAAAGATGTTGTCGTGTTGTAGCTTGCATTCAGACCTTAGTGAGACGTGCAAGTCGCACATGTCACGCACTCAACGACTGTACCACATGGCACGTTTCGCTGCTGCATATAACAAACTGTAGAGTTCATTTCACTGGAGCACCACAATAGCGAAGCTCGTTTCTTTCAGAAACTCTCCAGAGCAACTACAGAGAACCCGATACAGAATTTTATCGCGCACGTGTGTCAGAGTGCGAGAGAAAGTGAGAGAGTATGTGTCTTTGCATGTATTTGTGTGTGTGTGCACATGTGTGTGTGTATATGCGTGCGTGCGTGCGTGTGTTTGCGTATGTGTGTGTGTGTGTGCGCGCGTGTGTTTGTGTGTATACGCTTCTATATTTGAACCACAGGAATATCACTGGAAGCTTCCCAAAACAAACAACCCACTTTCTTTTTTCGTAACAGCGCTAAGTCTGAAGGTTTTCAGGAACCTCCTCGGCTAGCTCCGCAAACTCAATGAATTTCGCCTTCAAGCCTCCGTGGGGACATCGTATAACGCTTTGATGGATGGCTCTTTCACTTTGACAGCTATGAAGCTATGAACCCTTAGTGAATACAGCGCTAAAATCAAAATCGTTGTATTATTTTCATATCATTACTTTTCCCATCGTCACTTTCTTCCTGTGCCCTCGGTCTTGATCTCCTCTTCCATTCCTTCGTCAAATCCTACAAGCCCTCATGGAAAACTTCGTTATTTCTGTCATCCCAGAATTTTCTTTTCGGCTTGCAAGCACTCACAACTTTTTTCATCATTCTTTCAAAATGTACCCGAAGGTCGAACAGAACCATCGTTCATTGTACAGTCTTAACACGTCAGAGAGTTCTCCTCCATTCTGATTCACAGAGGCACGCAGAAAGAATGATTTAGGGATTGGAAGTCATCAAAACACGACCGCGTCCGCCGGCTCGCAGAAGCGCTGACCATTACATGTCACTGCCCCTCCTCCTCCCTACCATCCCTCCTCTAAGTTTCTATCCCTTCCTTCCTCTTCGCTTTTTCTAGCTCTACGTTCGTCTCACTGCTGGCTGCGACGATCAAGCTGCACAGATCACGCTTCGTTCGCCAGAAGCCATACAGTGTGTTTGGCATCTCGTTGAGCGACAAGCCGGCTGCGCAAGCGACGTTCCGTGCGCACCCACTCCTTGCCCCCAACGACAGGGCGCGGCCACCGCCCATCCACCCACCAACACGGCGTTCCCATCTCTGCGCTAGCTTCGAAGCAAGCCGCGGACGCGGTCGTTGAAGTCGAGACGATGCTCCAAGAAGAGGCGGCTCTATGGCTCCTTTTCATTAAGCGCACACAAAAGCAGCGGCGGGGGTGGGTAGCTGCCGTCTTTGAAATATTGAGATGGCTCGGGAATCGTCATTGTGGCGGCGGCGATCGGCGCGCTCCTCTCACCGGAAATGTCGGGCTGCACGAAATCGTCGCCGCGACGGCTGCCTGGGCTTGCCTTTCTGCACCGCAGCGCGGGCGCGCCGTTCTTCCTTCAGTGCAGTGCCGCGAGCTCGTGCGCGCATCTCGGAATCAAAATGAGCACGCTGGTGTGCGAGGGAAAGTTCGCGAGGAAAGAAAGGCAGCGGCGGCAAGAAAAGGGGATTTTCGGGGAGAGAAAAAGGTGAGGAGAGGGTAGATTACCCGTGAACGCTGTGAGAGGGGGAGGATAAGAAAACGGAGGGAGAGGGCCGCAGACGAGCGATGGTCACAGACGATCGCTGTTGCGGAGCATTGCTCCGATATTGGCGCTCGGACGGCCGGCGGCGGTGGCTCGCACGCGCTCATAAATGGGCCTTCCTCGGCGGCGTGGTCTGTTGTTTGACGTTCTTTGAAAGCGCAAGATGAATCGCTCGTCGTCTTCCTCTTTTGTGCTCGTCGCCGCCGCCACCACCGCGCCCTTTCGTTCGGCTGGAGGACAGGGCGCAGAAAAAAGCTGAAACGAGGATGTTCGACGAGCGAGTCTGACTGCTGGGTCACGCTCATTGTGCGCTTCGCCCTTTTCGCCGCCAGCGCAAGTACCGGTCGTTATTTCATCTCGCTTTCTTCTTTGTTTGTTCGAGAACGCTGTTCCGTCACTCCCATCGGCCACATTGGGAAGGTGCGAGTCTAGTTAGCGCGTCGTTGTTTGTTTGCCTTAGTTTCGAATAGCGTACATTCACCGTCAATGTGCGAAGGGCACTCTTCATCACTTACTCTCTCCAGGGCACGCCTCATCGTACCGGCTCTTGCGCAATACTGAAAAGCAATATCTGAAAATCTTCTGTTGCAAGCTGAAAGAACGCTGAGAAAGAAAATGTTTGGGGTAGAACGTCCATGCACCGCCAAATTTATGCGGAGGTTTGCTATTTTCTGGGAATCACCCACGCACAAAGTTCTGCAATGCCTGAAAAAAAAAAGAAAATGCGAGCAGGGCAGCTTTTTACTTTCACTTTGGTTCACAAGGCACGGGCAGTAAATTTCGCAACGAAGGGCATTTCTTTATCAAGTTCTTAGAATTAGTAATATATCTGCCGGACATTCAAATCTAAAGGCAGTGAAGCAATTTACTACATCGGATACTCACCGTCTTCCATACCTTTTGTTACTTACTTCTTCAAAGGCAATGGCAACGAACTTCCATAGTTCGCTCTAACGTCGAGACTGGTAAAGCTGCCGAGGGATCGACGTTATGCGTCTTCATTCTTCTTACATCACGCCCAACGACACTGTCATTTTCTCGGCTCATTCTTTTCCCTTCGAATACGAAAAGCGACAGCCGGCGGCTCTGGGAAACATCTGCAAGGCACGCTTTTAGCGAGTACGGTTGCGTAAGCGACACGCTATATTTCAAGTACGCGGTCACTATACAGGGCATGTCTTAGAAGTGCGCGCGCGAGTCGCTGCGCGCAAGTGCAGGAAATGTGCGCATTGCACATTTCCCACGTGGTTACATAGGAGGCTGCGCACGTGATGCACTGCGCGCTGTGCCGCATTGCTCAAGCTCTTTGTCCTCCTCCTTGTTCTTCCTCCTCCATTGAACAAATCAGACAGCTGCGCAGCTTGAGCAACGAGCAACAGCGAGAAGCTCCCAGCGTTCTCTTTCAGAAGCATGTTCCTGCTGCTTCTGTACGGCTCTTCTACGCGGCTATATTGCTAGTTCTCTTTACTAGCTCTCCGGAGCGTTCTCTCAGAGTAACGGCACCCTATCGCAGAGAGACCATGGAGAGCGATAGGCCAATGATCGTAATAACAATTGCCGTCCGTCCAGGCTCCCTCAGCTGAGTTGTCCTTGGCGGTGCTTCTTGATCTTGCCGCAAAGCATCGATCGCCGGAGCGCTGCGGTGGCGTCGGCTGTGAATAAATGAATTCCAAGCACGATCGGCCTCCTTCGTCCGGCCGCGGGCAAGCATAAGCCACGCGGCGAGAAGGGGTACGCCCGGCAACGTCTCTCTTCGGGCCCGAAAGACTCGGGGTCCAGGTGTCGCTCGCGGCGCGAGAATGCTTCTCCACACAGTTCATTTGCCCGCTTTGCCTTGTACCGAGTCACTTGCCGACCGCGCAGTTTCGCGCAAGAGCGACGGACCCTTCGTTGCACCGCTCCCGGTGTCGGCGCTTCCTTGCCTCGTGGGAACAATTTGCGTGGCGGCTACATGTTGTACGCATTCTCGCTTTTGCCTCTGCCTGCCTCTATGTCAGTAGTTTACGAAAGGTGAATAGATTATTTGGATAGTGGCCACTTGTTCTCACCTTCCGCGTAACAAGGATATGTCTTACTTGGGCAAGAATTACGTCGCGAATGTAGTGCCTTCGTGTATTTCTTCTCCCTTTTTTTTTTTTTGTTCTCTCTTCCAGAGAGCAATCTACTTAGATATATTGATTTAATTTCATGGTCCGGGGAACGGTTTGGAAGGAGATAGTGAATCGCTGCATTGTTTAATCTCCATTTCATTTCCCGCGTAAAAAAAAAGGGGTGACTTAAATTATGCCACTAGTGACCTAATTCCTTTTCCACATAGATGTGAAGAGTTATCGAGTCCTTAAGGAAGGCAAATGGAGGGCTTTCCACTTATGGTGAACATCATAGTGGATCAAATAATTTTAATGCCTTATGAGCGGTGGTAGCTTGCGAAAACCGCACTTTCAATTCAGAGCTATTGAAACAGCAAACCATTTGGATAACGACTGCTGTATCGTAATTGACGTGTTCCTGCCCATGTTCCCAGAACCATTCGACAGGCACATTTCGTTTTGTGGTTGTTTTGGCTACCTTTTTCAACAACGGAGCTGTTTATGCCCAGCGTAATCTGTCTGTCGTAGACAGAAAACTGTGGGCCGATCCTGGAGGTTGTGCAAAGGGTCCATGCGCAGTGGAACATACCCCTGTGAACTAGCGAAGCTGAGCCTGGCTAAGTATAGCTAAGCATGGTTGGTACTACTTGAGCTTAGTCAGTCATCGATAACCAAATAATAGCTAATCGATAATCAATCAATAATCAATAAATTCCGGAAAATGCTGGGGATGACTTGGCAGTGCTTAGCCTAGACCAAATACGTCGCCAATACCTTGCGATATCCAATCGATATCCAATGAATAGCTAAATAATAATCGATCAATTATCAATAAATTCCGGGAAATGATGGGGATGACTTGGTAGTGCTTAGCCTAGCCAAAATACGTGGCCGATAGCTTGCGATAGTCAATCGATAGCCAATCAATAGCTAATCGACAATTTATTAATAATCAATAAACTCCGGAAAATGTTGGGGATGCCTTGGTAGTGCTAAGCCTAGCCCAAAAGTCAGGACTAGCTAGGTGCCCATCAGCTCCGCCATCTCTTTAGCATTGCGCCTCCAGTGCAAGCTACGCTTTTTTTTTTTTGCCTTTATATCGGTAACCTGTGTACGCAATGTATTCGGATATGATATATCAATAAGCATATTTTCAAGCCTAAATAACAGACCACTCAGTTGGTGTGTTACTATAGGCCACCGCTTTGTCTGCCTAGTGAGGTGCGAGTAACTTCTAAAATGTTATGTGGCATGTCAGTGACAATATGAGCCAAGCACTGGATTTTTATTCTCGGTACTTGCGCTGACGACAGTTTAGCTCGTCTGGGCAACAAACGGTTGTTAAGGGAACCGCGTGGTGGACCTTCGGAGCTACTATAAACGTAGTTTACGTGCTCTACGGTGCTTGTAATCGTTTCATAAGTAGCATGTGTCTATACTGGAAGTACTGAATGTGCCCATTGGTTGGGGCGTATACATTTTCGTTTTATTATTCATCTCTCTCTTTCGCCTTCTCTGCTCTCACCACCAAACAACATAGATACTTCCTTCATCCGCCTTTTTATCTTTCTTTTTTTTCTAGTGGAGATGATTTCACTTGGGTGACATTCCGGGTTTTCCTTGTAAGTGGACCTTTATTCCATCTCTCTACGAGAGGTAACCAGAAAGTACATTTCTTCTAAATATTCCCGAAATGGCACTTCCGCGAGAATGGTGGGCTTCCGTGCAAGTTAATCCCTACAGAAGTGGCGAGTCGCAGAAAGCATTTTAAACATTATCAGATTTGTAGGCGGAACGTCCATTTGGTTTACTATGTCTAGCACTATGCAGCACCAACACGCCTCTGAAATTCAGTCTTTCATCGCATTCTATAATAAAACATATCTATGTGTGGGATATTTATTTGGAACTTGTGCAGCTTTTTGTCTCTCAGAAATCTCTCTTCATGATTCTGTGGTAAGCAGACTAGTTATAAATCTAAGATTGTACGCGAAAACCAATCTGCTGACGAGGAGTGACGTCGAAGTTCGTGGGAACGAATGATTCAAGATTTTATTATTCCTTTGCGCTTTCAGTTATTTTTGGGCGCGAGAAGGTTTCGCACTACTGGTATTCAACGTTTCTCCAAAATTGAGGATACTAACGACGCCGTCCACACTTGACATTCACTACAGCTGGTATCTTTTCGTGATGTGAGGCTGCAGTAGCTTATGTTTGGATTAGCCACCGTGGTAGTCCAGACAGCTATGCCATTGCGCTGCTGACCTCAAGGTCGTAGGTTCGATCCCTGCATTGGCGGCCGCATCCATGTACCGTAAATTGGGTGCAGGGTAAATAAGCCCTGGTCTAATTTTTCAACTCTAATTTTTGCATTTTTCCTGTTGGAATGTGATGCTATGCCAAATCCGTTACGTGACCAAATACCATCCATGTCAGGATCGGGGTCACGACCACTGCAATTATGATACAGCAGCAAATCTGTTTTCCGCAGCTAATGCGCATTTCGTTTCGTGTATTTCTCAGTCTGTCATTCTTGTTGATTTTAATAACCTGTGCACCGCATTTAACTCGGATATATAGCACTGTGTCTTTCGGCGTCGACTCTCATGCAACACCGAAATTGTGGGGACCCGTTGTAGAGAATAGAAATAAGTAACCGTTCTCAATAGCTCTTATGGCATTCGAATCATTGAGTCTACATTTCTCAATAGCTCTTATGGCATTCGAATCATTGAGTCTACATTATCCAGGGTTTAACTGATCTGTTCCCACATGAACGTTTACGCGTGACATTCTGTTCATACAGCATCAGCGGGCCGGCTTGTGCTTGTGTTCATATACAAGTGTTACAAAATTGAAAATTAAGGCAGAAAGGTCGTAAGGTGCGCACGTAAAGCGCACAGCATATGAGCACGTGTGTCTTAAAGAGCTGTAAAAATCGTTGACGGAGAGAAGAAGCGTCCGTGCGATTCAGACTACTTTTTCTACCACAAAAATCAAAACAAAACAAAAATAATAATCAAATGAAAAACGAGGAAAAGAATAGAAACACCACAGAAAGCTATTTGCTATAAAAACTGTAAACTCGACGCCGTTCCACAGAAGGAACATCACAAAGCCTGTTCACATCCTCGCACGTAGGGCTGCAGCCAGACCTGCCGTCATGACGGCCGCAGCCAGGATATACGCAGTTCCATACGTGACTAAGGAAAGAAACAGTAATAACAACATCGGTAGATACAGTAAATTATATATGTTTGTCTAAATTTATTCTCTTTGAGTTTCTTTCCGAATTTTTTTGTCTTTCACGCGCTCTTGATCCTATATATATATGTGTGTCTTGAGGTTGTCAGTGTGATGAAATTCGCCTTGTCCAACTAACCCACGCCTTGCGACATGACGCAGGTGCTTGAAAGGCGACGCTCCTGCCCCAAATACCTAAAACGTCTCCAAAAAAGTGCAACTGTTTAGGCGCAGCGGCAGCCCCGTCTATTCTGCGAACTTAAAAACTTCGCGATTAATTGGGCCTCGCAAGAGCCGCGGTGGAAAGATAGACAAAAATGCGAAAATTGGTGGGTGCCGGGGTGAGAAGAGACGCAAGGAACGCGGGGGAGGGGACGCAAGCACCGAGAGACAGGGTGAGCAGTGGTTGAAACCGAGACAATGGCGCTCCCCCAGGAATCCAATATATACGTCCGCGTCGGGACACCGGCCCGCCTTTTGCCAGGGCCGGTCGCCTCGACTTCGTTCCGCTCTTTGTCCCAGCGCTTGCTCACTCAGTGAACGTGGCGAAAACGAGAAGCAAATAACAAAAGCCGCCCGGGCCGGCCTGCAGCAGAAGCCAGCTCGATCTGTCTTTGTCTCCGAGAATCCACTTAGCTATGCGGTCAAGATTGAGGGCCAGGGCACGCAAGCGCTGCTAGCGCGTGAGAAGGAACGCCTGTGCGCGCGTACGTGCACGTGCGTGCGTGCGTGTGCGTGTGTGTGTGTGTGTGTGTGTGTGTGTGTGTGTGTGTGTGTGTGTGTGTGTGTGTGTGTGTGTGCGCGTGCGCGCGCGCGTTTGTGTGTGTGTGTGTGTGTGTGTGTGTGTGTGTGTGTGTGTGTGTGTGTGTGTGTGTGTGCGTGCGCGCGCGCGTTTGTGTGTGTGTGTGTGCGTGCGTGTTTGCGCGCACTTGTATCTGGTATACTTGCTGCAGGAACAGTTAATGAGCTCGTGCCACGTGCTGCCATTGAGTGCGTTAATTTACGCCAAAACGCTTTCCCGACATCGAGTGGGGAAACAAAACACAGAAAAATTGACGCCTGCGTGGAGCATGTCAGTGTCGCCTAACTTAAAGTGTACGTGTCGCGAACGGGTCACAGCGTCAAGTGGGTCGCCAAAAATCCGCTTTAGGCATTCTCTGGGGAAAACATCGTGTATAACAAATGATAAAGCCGCAAGATTAGGCGCACATAAACATAGTTGGTTAAGCAAGGTGACACCAGGGCAGTAATATCATCTGGGAAAAGCAATAACCAAGACGTGTTTTTCCGTGAAACTATTTAAGATCGGAAGTCTCTAGCGTGCCAAAAAAAAAAAAGGCTTTCCGTTGTTTTTGGCACCATGACGTAAACTAAACATGCTGCACTGTTCGTGATGAGAGTTGTGCTTTGAAATACCATTCATTGTCCGTTGAGACGGCCAAAAATTATGTCTACTTCCATAATTTCTCCTCTGAGAAAAAAAAGTTGTCGCAGTTTCACCTGAAAGGCGAAGCTTCAATTGCGATAGCAAATTTGTAGAGAGCTATACGTAGTAATGATATTAGCTTTATCAGCTGTATAAACTTGGACATGCAGCAGCACCGGCAACACGGAGAACTGTTGTCGACGCCGTCGGCGTTTTGCCCGCGTTCGCTCAAAATGCGTGCGGCGTTGGTGACTGTTGCCGGAGCCTCTGATATAAATAGGCACTTGGTGCCGCAGCTAAACGTCGCCTCCCTTCCCTCCCCCCCCCCCCTCCCCCCTCCCCCACGGCCTCTCGCGCATCGGAAGAAGGCGCGTTTGCTCTACATATATGGTGATTGTAAAGGAGGAAAGAGACGCCTACTTCTGCAGCCCTTAAGCGAGCACGGCGCTGCACACAGTGCGGGGAAGACGAAACACTGGAGCACCTCCTATGTTTCTGCCCCGCGCTCAACCAACACCGAGCCACCATGGTGGCTCAACTACGCCGCATGGGCCTGCCGTCAGCCTCCAGCACGGACCTGCTCTTCCCAGCCCGCAGTTCCAGCAGGGTATTCAAGGTCGTACTCTGTTACCTTGCCGATTCGATGCTGGCTGACCGACTGTGAGGGCACCCTGCCCGAGACGATAACGACTACCCTCTCCCTCCCCTTATTCCACTTTTCCTACTTTCTATCCCCCCTTCCCCGCCCCTCAGATGCTGAGCCGTGCTCCCTATAAGGGCTGCAGAAACATGCATCTTTTCTCTTTTCCTCAACCTCTACTACTCTAGCAGAACGCGCGTTGTTCTCCGCCGTGCGTTCACTCCCCGTGAAAGCGGGCGCCCCTCGCGCCCTTTCACTCGCACATACAGCGTTCGGCACTCGGCGACGATTTCATCTCCATTGACGTCATACGGAACCTCACGGCGACGGCGACGGCGACGCCGATGGCAGAAATCTGCTTTTGAGTGTCCATATAATTGCTATCGCAATAAAAGGGCACCACCTTCTTGTCTTTCCGCACTGCAGTGAAGCAAGGCAAGAGCTGACGTGGAGACGCTGCATATCGACCACTGCGACTGAAGATCTGGAACAGTGATTCCGACTGACAGCAGCGCTGTCTTCTCTTTTCTCCCATGCAAGTTAACTAACCGATAGCATATCCTATTAACCTGTCTTTCATTGCTCATCTTTTCACTTCCACAATAAATGCGTACCCTAAGTTTTAATATCACCTCTCATAGAGGATATCTGTCTGCAGGTTCATCCGTCTGTCATTACATCTCATAGAGTTAGTCCGTCCGCCAGCCGTTATAAATGGTATTTTTCTTCAAGTTCTTTAGTACTAGGTTTATGGAGATACATAAAACCGTATATTGCATTTGAGTTTATTTCTTTATTTCATATTTATTACGACATTGAACGCAATACGTTGTTGTAACCTAAGTACACACAGATATGCGTTCGCCCTCACCAACAAGACTTGTAGCTTTATCAATTTTGATTAGAAAACCGTTGTCAATGTAGGATGTCATCATGCAAGAATGATGTTGATGAACGAACGAGAAAATTCAGCTGGACCCAACTCACGCTTACTGTCTGTGGTAATCCAGTTAGCATTCAATCAACATACCGGGTGTTCAAGATTAAGCTTTACGGAATTTTTAGAAATCGCCTGTGGCAGGTAGCATAATTCTTATCATTGAGCTGGGTTATTCGATGAGATGGACATTAGTAGCCCGAGAAATCGAAACACATATTTAACTAATTCACAAAAAATCACTAATTAACTCGTTAGTTAATTATTTTAGGACACATTGTAATTTACGAATTGTAGCCGGTGAGCTCGTCAGGCATATCCACTGGGAATGAATTTCCAGAATGACACCAGTTTGGAGATATGCGCCATCAAACTCACCGCAAAAATGCGCTGTTGTTCCACTTACTTTTTTACCAAAATGCTGTTTTATACATTGTAGCACAAAAGTGGCTGGAACGCCCATGTATTTCATCCCACACTTTGCGAAATATTACCTCGAAACTGGTATCATCCTGGAAAATCATTTCAAGTGGATGCGTCTTGCGAACTCACCGGCTACATATCGTAAATTGCAATACGTGTCGTAAAGTAATTCATTAACAAGTTCATTAGTTGATTATGTGTTTCTATTTCTCGTGCTACTAATGTCCGCCTCATCAAATAACCGAGCTCAATGATAAGAATTATGCTGCCTGCCACAAGCGATTTTTAACAATTCCGTAATGCTTAATTTTGAACACTGTGTGACAAAAAGTATTGCCACCGACAAAATGATTACGTATGAGGCATGTGCTGCAGCGGGACTACTCTTTCGCGCTTCGATTATGAAGATGATGGTGATTTATTTGCATCCCCTTTGAAATGGGGCGGTGAAAAAAGTCACCTAGCCTGCTTGAGTAAGTCATGTATGCTATACATGTTTTTTAATATTAATATTATATATCAGCTAGCCTTGTACCGCTACCCATTCCGGTAGCGGATCCGGTCCTATCAATCTCCTCTCTTCTTTTGTTTCACCAATACTCTAAATACCTATTGCTTATCTCGACTGCTGACATATTGATGTTTCCATCCACTTTACATCCAAGCGCTTCTAGAAGGTGTACGTTACCTACGCGTCTCGCCGTGTGAATACTTCCGCATTCCATTAGGATGTGCTGAGTGGTCCCCGGATTTACGCTGCAGCAGAATATATCCCGCCTCATGTTGTTGCGTATGTTTGCTCCGGTATGTTTTTATCCTTAGACAACTAGCGGGTGTCTCAAATAACAAAGCACTGCCCTTTGTGGTATCCTACAGATTTTCCCTTCTAATTTCTTTCTTGGCAATCTTGTGAATCTCCATGCTTTTTCTTGTTTCCATTCTTTGCATCCTATTTACTCTCTCTCTGTGTCTCTCAATTTCTTTTTAGCGTGATAGCGTTTAGAGCCCGTGTCGCAGAAAACCCGGTGTCAGCATCGGCGCCGGCGTCGGCGGCGTGGTCCGTTAGAGGAAGATCACCCCGCCCCACTCATCTCGAACCACGCAGGCCCTCCGCGTGGCGCATAGGCGTTACTGAACTAATTGAATTTCTGGAAGTTAAAAATGCGTCAGAAAATTCCTAAACTACACACAACCTACAGACATGATAGCGTCGGATTGCACTTTGAATATACGACAAAACATAATTCTGTTACGCCGAAACTCATACACGAACCCCTTTTCCAGCTGTCGTTTGAGGCCTGTCTTAGTAGGAGCGGCGGCGCGACTCGCTCGCTTCCTTTCAACATCTGGATTCAAATGGCGCTCGCATCCGCGGCAGCGGCGGCGCCCGCCGTGGAGAAGGGAGGGGGGGGGGGGGGGGGTCAGAAAAAGAAAAAAAAAACAGAAAACTCGCCTTCGTGCGTAGCGTTCTTCGCCAGCTTTTCCAGAAACACATTACGGTTACACAAGCTGCAGCTGCCGGGAAGCTTGAGAAGCAGTCAGGGATCTTTGAATGCTATCGCGTTCCACTCTTAAAAGCGAGGCTTAAGCATCCTCCAAGTTTCCGATTACACTTTCAACTACCCTTACCTAAGAACACCGGCCGCCATCGAGCAACGCCGTTGTGCAGCCTACGCATGGCCCCCGAAACGCATGGTGCACCAGTGCGTGCGAACGCTCAGAAACGCGTCATACAGCAACCGGGGTCCGCTCTCACTCTCCTGCCTGGGCTCGCTGTGCTATCTATAGTGGCACTGCCGAGAAGTCCGCGCGTGGCTTCTGAAACGAGCAGCGTGGTGCGCCAGTGTCTGCGGAAGCTGGCGATTGTTCCCTCGTTTGCCGCCCACCCACTGGCCCAATTTCAGTGACCCATGTTGGCGAGAGGCTCATTGTAGAACGGCACGTATACCCCGTGCATTCATGGCGCAGCCCGCTAAAGCATTCACTTGAAAAGCGTTCATACAAAAGTGGCACTTACCCATTGCAATTTTGGCGCCGCTGGTAATGCGTCGGCCTGCTGTCCACGAGGAACCCTTGTGAACTGGGTTCGATTCCGCTCGGCATCGGATAAATTTAAGGGATCTTTTAACGCGAAAGCGTTAAGGCTCCCATGTCGCAGATAATCCGGCGTCGGTATCGGCGCCGGCTTCGGCGTAAGCATGGGCGTCCGTGGCATTCGTGGCGGAGAATTTTATCGCGAACCACCCCGACCACACAGGCCCTCCGCAGGGCACAAAGGATAAGTGAACAAAAATTTAAGTTCTCAAAGTAAAATCCGTCAGAAAAATCGTAAAGTACGACTTACCTACAACCTACAGACACGATAGCGTCGGATTGTAATTAGAATGCACGAGAAAACATAATTCTGTTACGAGGAAACTCAAACACAAACCCCTTTTTCCAGCATTTATGCCATAACCACAGCGGCGCGCTCAGGTAGGTTACTTGCGAAAACACCATCCAGATGGCACTCGCCTCCTCGGCAGCGTAAAAACGGTAGCGGCGCGCAGAGAAAAACAAAAGAATGCTGTGTTTGCCGGGCAGCCTGACAATCATTCAGGGATCTTTGAATGCTATCGCGGTAACCTCTTGAAAACGAAGCATAAGCGTCCTCCAAATTTTTCGTCATCGTAGATTGGAACATTCCCAGTGTCACATATCTAGCTGCCCAAGTTGGCGTCAAAGACGTTCATTGAAGAGCGGCACACACCTACTGGCACATACCAAGTGACGCAAATTTGCATCAAAGAGGTTCATTGCAGATCGTCCCAGACCGACTGGCACATACCCAGTCGGCGTCAAAGAAATTTTTCGAACAGCGGTCACTACCGAGTGCCGCGTCTACAGTGGCCCTTGTCGGCGCGAAAAAGGTCCGTCGAAGAGCGGTACGTGTGTACACATTACCACATACTGAGTGACCCAAGTTTGCCCGATGGTTGGTTTCGAACCCTGTTACCTCAGCAGAGCATCCTGATGCGCTATCCATTCGTCCACTGACTAGCCAGTGACCCCGGTAGGTGGTTAACGGTTAGATCCAAACATACAAACATAGACGGTGCTTATTTTGCCAGCGGAGCTGTTTAAGCTCTTGGTTAGTCCACGTAGTGCGAACAAAAAATGTGGGCCGATCCTGGAGGTAGTGCAGAAAGGGTACACGCACAATGGCACATACCCCTGTGAACTAGTGAAGCTGTTTTAAGCTCGACGATGGTCCGTCGAGTGTACGCCCCAAAACCTCCGCCTGGCGTTGACGTCACCATGCGTCGCCTAGAATGGTGACGCCTAGCGACGCATGGTGACTCCTAGCAACGCTTCTCCCCAGCTGCGCCCACCACGTCGAGCCTCGCCACAGCTGCGTAAGCCGTGACGTCATCGCGCGCACTGCATCGCATCGCCTTAGCTTTGCCGAGCCATGACGTCACCGCGCCGTGCGGAGTGGTTGCCGCGGCTGCGCAGACACGGAGCTAAGGCGTGAAGTCACTGCGCCGACCGACGGGATATATAGCTCCGCGTCGCCGCCGCAGTGCCACCAAAGCCCCACCGTATCTGCGCCGAACACATCGCCGCAAAGATGGGGTGGCCGAAGAAGAGTGTCACTCCCGAAGAAGAGCACGCGTGGTGCGAAAGTCGCCGTGCCTCTACTCGAGAGCGAGTGAGACGACTTCGATCCGATACCGAGCACCGCGCCGCCGAAGCGGCGGCGAAACTTCGGTGATTCGCAGAAGATCCGGGGGTAGGAGCCCGCGAAACCAAGCGAAAGCGTTTGAGCTTCCAGAAGCGTCCAGATACGTGTTTGTTGCTCCTTGGGCTGTCGATGACTCCGAGGTGATCTTGTGCAAAGCGTGGCCGAGTCTCGAAGCATAACCTCGCAAAACTTAGCCGAACCGAGACAAAGCGGGGTGTGGTCGCCAGCTTCTCTGTTTGTCGTCTTCGCACCACAAGTGTGAAGCTGCCCCTAAATTTTTTTTAAGTTTTACGGAAATTTTCAATATCGCCGGTGGCAGGTAGCATAATTCTCATCATTGAGCTGAGTTATTCGAAGAGGCGGACATTAGTAGCACGAGAAATCGAAACACATATTCAACTAATTAACGAAAATTGACTAATGAACTTCTTAGTCAATTACTTCACGACACATATTGCAATTTACGAATTGTAGCCGGTGAATTTGAAAGACGCATCCACTTGAAATGAATTTTCAGGAAGACAAACATCCGTTGCATTTCCGACAGCTGATCGCACGGAAGCAAGGTAAAAGCGGTGATGGTTTCGTATTTGTGGGCTGTCGCTGAGGCCACGTGCGGCGCACCGCCGAAAGCGCCATCTCGTTTCTCTAGAACAAACTGCTCCGCGAAAAGGGTCAATATGTATATATACATATACAAGCATAGATAGATAGATAGATAGATAGATAGATAGATAGATAGATAGATAGATAGATAGATAGATAGATAGATAGATAGATAGATAGATAGATAGATAGATAGATAGATAGATAGATAGATAGATAGATAGATAGATAGATAGATAGATAGATAGATAGATAGATAGATAGATAGAAAGTTGTTGAAGTAGGCTAAGAATGGTAATCGCAATAAATTTACTCAGCTAACAACACTGCGCATTATTCACGGCGTTCTGTTATCACATCCACTATTTACTTATAAAATAGAGGTTATATATGGCAATTGCATGACGAACACCAATGTCACTTAATCGAAATATTCGGTTGTGTACAATTTACTAGCACACTAACAATAACTGCACAAGAATTCGCTCGATTCTACGCCTTTCTCACCATGCAATGTTCAAAGTCGGGCGATCATGTTGATAACGTGGCGTAGCGCCGCTTGAACCACTGACACAGTGCGAAAAGAAATAACATCGGAATGGAATTACTACATTATCCCAGCCCTGGTTTGCTTTCAACTTAGGAATCAAAGCATGAAGTAACGTCTGCTGTCGGGCTAGTTGGATAGAAATTGTTTGAGGCGCGATCGAAATAAGGCACGGACTAACAATAGACTCGGCATCAAGGCATTCAAGGCATCAATCTTGCCAGTGGTAAAAGTGGAGCATCATCCAAGCCAGAACACGAGCGAAGAAGCAAAAGCAAACAATAAAATAGATCTTGCTGAACAAGATTGTTGATTCGTCCGCAAGTACGATAGTTAAGAAACTAGCATAAAGAGCAAGACGGAGGCCACGTAATAAATAGGGACCAAAACTACTCGTCGCTGTGGCGCAGTCAAAATTAGACACCTTATTAATGGAGTTGACAACCTTTCTTGGCTATTCGAATCGACAAACGCATCAACTCTCAAATACCGGGATGGCGTTCGTGTAAGAAATAAAGATGGTGCCATACCACCTCGTCCCCCCTTCCACATACGTAATGCACAAATACATTACAGGCTGCGGTTGACGTTCATATTTATTTTTCGCAGCTTCTCTCGTTCTAAGAATAATGCGAAATCGCTGTTTCCATTGGGCCAATCGATGTTCCGATACTGGAAACAGCAACATATTTCAGGAGAACGGCACTAGCAGCGCACGTTTCGCCAATATACCGCAAGCGCCCTTCGAGGGCGTTCGTCTGGCGTTTTGCGTTTTCTTCCGTACGCCAACGTCTCGCTCACGAGAGCGAACCGATTATCTCGGTTTTTGTTGACTCGGCGCAACGACATTCGCTCGATCTTTACTTCGATCGCCCCGGATGCTGTAGTTAATTGGTGGCTATACCTCCGAGCGCCGTGCTCTGGGCAACGTATTGATTACTACTACACTAATTACAGTGCACGCGCGCAGAGCGCGAAGGAGCAAAATGTACCCGCGCCACGGGCAACCGCCATCGATATCATAAAGAAAAGGAAGGTTTATAAATGACGTTCGCGCACTACATGCTTGTTAGTGTCCAGAAGCCTGTTATGCGCCTTTTTTTGCATATATACTTCGTACACTGCACTGCTACGCGTAGGTAACGTATGCGCCCTTCCTTGCTTCTTCTTGCTGTTCTTTTCAACATGGCGCCGAACATTAATCTTGTGAAGCGCAGCCCTGACTGTGCAAACTTCTCCATCGGTAAACAAGTATACCTGTTAGGTCGGCTGTGTTATCCCTACACTAAACCGCAAAGTTGAAGTGGAAACGTGCCTGATGCCCCTTGATACATCATAGCTCCGCCTGCTAACCTAATGGTATACCCCATCATCTGAAGCAGATATGCTGGAGGCTTCTCCTTTGTTTAGGCTACGACTAAGCGTGACATGCCTTTTGCACTTCCATAAGCTAGAGGAACCCGCTGCAGTGATTATAAATTTAGGGCAGCTAAATGTGGAGCGAAGGCTTTATAGAGCTGTGCTCCGACGGTTACTTCCTTTCCTCCACTGCGCGTGAAAATGTTCTGGCTTTTACGTTCACAAGAAAGCATTAAGGGTAGGCAGAAGTTAATTGACACTAAATATGTACTATATTTACATTTCCTGAGGCACATAACCTCTGTTTTGCAGCAGAGCTTATGAGCAGCTGCACGCAGCAGCTTTGTTTTCGACGACTTTTTTTTTTTTCTTTTTACAAGCCATCATTTTGATGGTATTGCAGAACGCATTTGGCAGTGTTCGCCGCCTTAAGGTTGCGACATTACAACCTGACTATCGCGCTATAAGAAACTGAAATGTTTTACCTTGGTATTTTTACAGACTAAGCTGGCTTTTCTTCGCGGAGGGTTATTTCGGGTGTAAAATTACTCTTTCTGGTATAATTAACCCCTGTACTCTCAAACGATATTCGACTCGAAGCTTTTCCTCCCCTTCAAAGAGTTGAGCACAGTGCCGCTCCTTGAGTGAAGAAGACGCAACGCTTCTGAAGAAAATGCCACGAAATAAATCACTGTGAGGGGTGGCACTGCCATCAGCTTTCTTGAGTCGAGGCGAAGTGTTGAGTGGAGGGAGCTTGTAGAATACGGGGTTAACTTTTAAGAGATTAGTGTTTATCGTTATGCCTTTGTGAGTTGAGCAAGACTGGCTCTGTAGGGAATAGCTATACAACTACAACAAAAGGTATTTTGTTTAGTCTACGAGTAGTATAAATACACACGCCAGTTATAATTGACCGCTGTATACCTTGACGGCACAAACTCATGCCAAATATCCAGTCTTCAGTTTACGATTATCGAGTTTAACGTTATGCTGTGAGATATGGACTAACATTACCATCGCTCGGATATAGCAGCATCATTTCTTAATTTCGAACGTTATGATTGCGACGCATTTGCTGACGCTATATGCAAACGCAATTTTGCTATAAATGATAAAATGTAGTTCCAAGTTCTCGAACGTTCTAATAACAGATGACTATTCTGAGGTAATGTGTGTGCAATGGTGTTCTCCACCAGAAGCATACAGGGGTGGCGCTATACTTTAGCCCGGCGTCCCTTTTTTTTCTTTTTGCCAGTATGTTTCTCGCCCTTAAAGGTACTATAAAAACAGCTGTTTCCTAGACCGTCTTATCTTGGTCGCATAACGGTGTCATTGCGCGCCAGAAAGCCGAAATCGCGAGCACGCTGTGGACACCAGTCGCACTACACAATACAAACTGTCTTATGCGTCAGCTTTTGTATACTTACAATGTGGACGCTGACATCTTGAGGATGTTTGGCTGCTTTATAGACCCTTTTCATGACGATCTCGTGGGCGTTGCCATGTTTGATGCCATGGTGACGGCGTTCATGGATAGCGTAGATGGCGACTTGGTTGACGACACAAAGCTTTAGCCACAGCTTCAGAGGACATGGAAGCGCTTTCGGAGCTCATTAAGCTTTGTCCTAACGGCGCGAGCAGCTGTATACGGTGCTTGTACTAAAAGCGGGGCTAAAAATATTGTTCAATATATTCCAAGCTGTCCAAACTTTCCGCTTATCGATTGAAGGAGGATCAGTGTGTTTTGCTCTTTGTTCTTTATTTGGCAACTACTTTGAAGCAGTGGCTTGTCACGTTTCTGACTTAATAAAGTTCCCCGGTGCGCTCAGTTGCAATAGATTTGTTCGTCTAGAGATCGTAGAGATGGTATGTACTTTGTAATAGCTTGTAGCAAAGACGTATTATCGTCATATTCAATCGCATACTCTGCGGACCTTCACGAAATGTTCACATTCGAATATTCATGTGCTGTCGGTGCAATCACCGTCACCCATGCTTCGGCAGATTGATGGGCGTAAGATTGCGTGCGAGTTGTGGTGGATGTATGTATAGTAATCACGCGAGAAACTTACTATGTCAGGAAGCGGCACTACTCCCTTTGTCACAGTGTAACGAGTGCTACTCAGTATTGCTGACGTTCCGGGTTGAAGTCCTTTCCTTGGGTGTTAGCGATACAGCGCTGGCGGATGAGTGAATTTGTTTGTCCTAGAGGAAAGCCGTGCACCGATAGGGGCCGGCAACATAGGCAGTCCCTCTGTGTATAGCGGCTGTCTGTGACACAGAGATTCATTCCATTCATATAATGCCAGTCACCATTCCTGCAGTCAACTACCGCACACGTCCTTACTCCACCGCGCCACATTTTGCTGCATGAACGGAGCACACCATGTTAGTGAAAACCCAGTTTCATTTGCGACAGCTGATCACACAGAAGCAGGGCAGAAGCGGTAATGGTTTCTTATGTGTGCGCTTTCGTTGAGGCAACGTGCGGCGCGCCTCCTAGAGCGCCATCTCGTTTGTCTAGAGGAAACTGCTCCACGAAAGGGGTCTATACTACGTGTACTTTCTTACCACTGCGCTCGGAGGCGCATAGTATTATCCCGCGTGTAACGCCAAAGGTGCATGTATAATTATTATACTCTTTCTAACCCGACCATCCCGCCACGGTGGTTCATTAGCTACAAGATTCTGCTGCTAATTACGAGGTACTCCTTTTACGCGAGGCCCGGTTGACGTCACGTGGAGAATGAACCCGGCAATAAACAGTGCACGCGCTCGAACTGGCGGAAAATAAAACACGCGATTCGATTGGCAAGGCGCATAATCCCATCATTTTCCGCGATTCGCCAGCACTACCCTTTACTATGTAACTGTACGAAAGATCATCGCACCTCAGCAAACGCCGCGAACACAAAATATAGGTGTAACGTGAAGTATGTCTTTCTCATGGGATCACGTGACATTGCTTTCGCAGAAAATATGGTGACGTTGCAAGGTCTCATGAAAAATTCAGCTTTTTTCAAAAGCGCGCAGCTCTCTCCGGGAAGCCACATGCGGGCTTCACTGGGAGAGCTAACCTGGACTGAAGATAGCGCCATGTGCATGCATGAACTGCGTGGTGTGCAAACGAGGATTATATTGCCGACCACCCACAAAATGCTTCGCGTAAGATTGATTCATATACTACGTGGAATCTACTTTTCTTTTTTTCCCCTGGTATTTGCCTCTACCATAAATAGCTGAAGTGTCAGTGACAATTAAGCCTCCATGGACTGCATTATTGCGATGAGAGATGTCTCTACGAAATATAGCGTTGCGATGAATCCCATTGCTTTCCACCACAGCATCGGCGGCGCTACCTCACTCGAAAAAAGGTCCGTTGTGACTCTGTATATCCATTCACCTGCGGACATACGTCTGCGTGCGTGCATGCGTGCGTTTGTGCGTGCGTGCGTTTGTGCGTTTGTGCGTGTGTGCAATATAGCCAGTCGGTGGTGTCTCATTGCTTGGCCAATAAAAGTGCTCGCGGAAAATTTCCTCACGCGTGATTCGTTCTAGCCTCACATGAAAAAATTGTGCAGAAACCATCGACGACAATTGCCAATGTAAGCGAAGAGCCGAGCGCGTGTAGAAAGCCAAAGGAATGTTGCTCGTGTAAGCCTATGTGTCTTACAGGGAGGATCTTTCGAAAGCGTTTGTTGTTACATTTCGTAATTTCATAGAGCCATTAACCAACAAGTCTGTAGCGCTGGTATAGGTGGCTGTACATGTAACTGATTCATCATGTGTGTGTTGTCTCCAGCGGCGTGAGTGCTTGCGTGGAATGCTTTTGCCATACTTCTCCCCCACAGCCACCTGAAGTGGAGAGGAAGGCCGGAGAAAATGAGGGCTGTCCTTCCCGAGCGTTCCCACCGCAGTGTCTATTATTTCCACCAGACTCTCCAAAGCTCTCGCACGACAGCACGTGCGTCTAGAAGACCTGAAATGGTTGGCATTTGGCTACGAACGCGCCCCGCAACTTCGTTGCGCGAGAGCGCGCACCCTTTGCATCGGGGCTTTAAATAGGTGGTTAAAGTGTGACCACTACCGACCACGAAAACCCAGTGTAAAGAACCAAAAGAACCCAGTGTAAAGCCTGCAGTTCATCGAGAGCTTCCTTGGAGCAAAACCGCCTTGAGTGCGCTAAGTCATCGACACGTGTCAGACCAGCATTCAGCGAACCCCGACGCTACGGCGCGATCACAAGGGAATAGGCGGGATCCGTGCCGGCTGCTTCAGAGGGTCACCGCTCAGTGCGAGCGTATTTAGACGGAGACAAAGAACCTTATCGTTTTGCAAATGATTTGCATTCCGTGCATAGCTTCCCTGTTTGTTTGTCCGTTATCCATATGCGGGAACGCGAAACCAGTCGCGATGCTGTCGTCCAGTTAGGCCAAAAGCACGGGAAGCCAGATCATGGGGAACCTGGTATTTTACTTCCAAATTCAAATTACATAGTACAAGTGCCATATGACTTTTACAACTAAACGGCGAATGTTCTGATACGCGGAACTCGTTCGACCGACGCCAACACGCGCATACACAAATGCTCCTTCCCGTTGCAGAATAACACTGATAAAAATTTTCTAACAGCAGCAATCGATACTTCTGTTTAACCTCTAGGCTATACGCCGTGGCAATCACAGGCTCGCTTTCCTATTTATTTGTCGCAAGTCTGGCTCCCTAGCTAAACGCGCAATCTTTATTTATTTTATTCCGCCGTAATCGTACGCGCCTTCTGCTACCTAATTTACATCAAATCTAAGAGAAAGCTATAGCTATAAAGAATATTTGTTAGTTAAAGTATATATTTGACCTACTTACAACAACGCACTCGAGCTTACAGAACTGTTCAAACTGCGTTTGCTATAGTTTATACAAGGTCACATATGTAGTGCATGATTTACGAAAGCCGCCATATTTTCTCCCTTGTGCACTGGGATGCGAGCAAATCTGAGGAGACTGCGGGTCTGCCGCCCCTGAGCTAGTCCTAGTGTTTGCCCTAGCTGAAGGTTCACAGTGCCCAGACGTATAAGAAATGCAGTAAAATACTATTTATAGCACTCCTGAAAGCAAATGTTTACGACATTGCACTAGCATTAGGCGGTGCAGTGCTCTTCATTTTCGAGCCACATTTGCACGATATGGTTGTCCGGGGAATGTCTTAGGGGTAGTAAATGTGTTTACTCTAAACAGCTTCCTCATTACTGCCGTTCACAACAGCCCAGAAAAGTTAATTCGTCGCGTTAAGCCACCGAGAAATCAAACGAATTCACTAGGTTGCAGTAAGCACGGGAACTTAAAAAAACAGCGAAAAGCTTGCTTACTTATTTCACCTGGCTTGAGTTTGCAGACCCCATGGGTTGAAATCCGCAACTACCACTTGGCTTGCTGTCTAGTAACATCAAAAGCTTGTGACCTCGGGGAAATGCAGGCCCCGAAGCTTTTCGGATCATATACTTATCTGGAAGATGGGGTCTAAAACAGGGAAGAGGGGGCCGTGCACGAAGACCAGCATTTGTATGGAGCACTGCAAAGCACAAAAATGGTAGACGTACGTATTTCAGTTTAAATTGAAATTCTTTGGATTACAGCAACGACAGCGAGAACCTTGCTAAAATGTTCAAACTAAATTGGCCTAAAAAGCAGCAAAAAATTCGTCCTTATCACTTATTATCCAAGTAAGAAACTGAATAAGAACTAAAGCTCGGCCTTGTTGGGTGTAACATTTTCGTATGTATATGGCGCAATATCATTCAGACGGACAGGAACGACAGAACAAAACCGCGCTAATGTACAAATGTGCAGTGATGCAACAGCACCCGCTCCATGGGAAATTTGTAAGCATCGCGACACACGTAGTAAAGTTGGAGTGGTTCACAAGCATACAAATAAAGCAACAGAATAATTCAGAAGAACAATTTGCTGGGCGAGTTGGTGCATTGCTATGTTAGGAAGACTTGTGCAAACAAAAGGACGAACACAAGAAAGAACGAAGTAGACGGAAAGAGCGCAAGCTATAAACTCGTTTTATTCGTTTCGACGCGGCATATATAGGCAGTATTCACAGGTGCCAATTTACGCCGCTCAAGTGTGGACGAGTATATGGGGGCCAAACAGGGCGCTGCGTGAATAAACGCGCAGGGCAGCATGCGTTGTCAAATCGGAAAAGACAAGAAGCGAACTTGCCCGCTCATTGCATTGCATGCAAAGGATGTGAGCCACTGTTCAAGAACGTTAAGATTCTAGGTAGGAGCAAGAACAAAATAGCCCGTGAGCTTTTAGAAGCTTTTTACATCGCGGAAAAGCGCAATGACTAC
Organism: Dermacentor silvarum; assembly: GCF_013339745.2. Taxonomy (NCBI): domain Eukaryota; kingdom Metazoa; phylum Arthropoda; class Arachnida; order Ixodida; family Ixodidae; genus Dermacentor; species Dermacentor silvarum. Next base: position 233,309,398 of record NC_051155.1, read on the forward strand.
GTAAGTGACACTTCTGTTACCTTGTATTATGCGCAAAACAATTGTCTACGCAGCTTTTGTTCACTTGAGGCAGGTTTGATTGGCCGTCGCCCCCTCCTCCCCCTACCTTTTTTTGGCACCTGTGAACACTGCCTATATATGCAGCTTCGAAATGAATAAAACCAGTTGATGGTTTGGGCTATTTCCGTCTGTTGAGTGTTTTCCTGTGTTCACCCTTTTATTCGCGAAACTCTTCCTAACATAACAGATTAATTATCCAACTTTGCTCGGCTGTCCCGCCCACCCCTCTTTTGATGCAGAAGTAAACTGGGTTCAAGCGCAACTGTCTGCTATTTTTTTTTTTTTTTAGAATCACTCACTCGCCTGTCCGTTACAGTAAATTGTGTACCATTCAATGACGCGCTAAGTGATTCGGAAATGCAGCTTACCGCTACAACCACTCTGCTTAGGGTGCAACAACGCAAACGCAACCTTCGCTACTGTATATCTGTTTTGTTCTAATCACCTTAATTATTGAAACAGGCTTGCAGCCGCTCAGTAAACGTCTCTTTTAAATGAATGAGACACAAAGAGGGGCTAACATCCGCCGATTTTCCGTCAACCAAGTAAACTGCTCAAACTTGAAATAGCGACTATATATATATATATATATATATATATATATATATATATATATATATATATATTGTCGCGAGAGGAAAAGGCAGGCAGTCAGTTCCGAACGAACGGCTGTTTACTGTTTTGGCCGCAGCAGCCAACAACACTTCTTCGTCCTCATTCTCTAGCGTTACTAACGCGTGGCATTATATATATATATATATATATATATATATATATATATAGTTTTGAAACAGAGCAATAGCATCGATCAGTCAGTGTCAGCGCTAGGAACATCTTGCGCAAAGCTATATAATAGTAAAAATATTAAGAATTGATTTATGCGGTTTAACGTCCGAAGGCAACACTGAGGCTGTGAGGGAAACTGCCGTGGAAGGCTCCGGATTAATTTTGACCACGTAGAAATCGTTGAGGCGCCCCTAAATAAAAGTACTTGAGCGTTTACGTGTTTCACGCCGTCAAACTGCGACCCTTCTTCCTTCTTTCTGGGGTTTAAATTTGCGCGCCAAAACCAGTTCTGATTACGAGGCACGCCGTAGTGGAGGGCTCCGGATTAATTTTGACCACCTGGGGTTCTTTAACGTGCACTGCAACGCAAGCACAGGGGCGTTTTTGGATTTCACCTCCATTGAAATGCGGCCGCCGGGGCCGGGATTTGATCCCGCGACGTCGAGCTCAGCAGCGCAACGCCTTAGCTGACTGAGCCACCCCGGCGGGTAAACTGCGACCCTTGCGGCCGGGAATCAAATCCATGCACGACATCGTGCTCAACAATATTAATAATAATAAATCATTCAATCAAGCAAATGTTAATTGTAGTGCGCGGGAACATTTACGGGGCCTCTGTACTGGCGCACCTAAATATTACGCAAGACACAACATAGAGAAAAAACTAATTTGCTAGACAAAACAGTGTGAAGTAGATAAACAAATAAGGAAAAACAACATGAGGAGACGGGCGTATAAGAGAGCTCACCATACAACATTATACAACCTCCACAGCCTCAAAACGCAGCCTGGTGTTCCCATTTCCAGTCTCTAGTGGTATATGCGAACAACATTGTGATGTACGGTTTTACTGGCTACTTTTAAAGGCTGCTCAGATATTTAGATCAGATATTTAGCGTTTTCTGCGATCCCGTGGTCCGTAAGCTCTTTAAGGACAACATCTCATTGCCTAATATCCTCGCACTTAACGCTAAATAGATATGCCTGTGTACCTGCTCACAAAGGATTAGTTCTGAATGAAATAGCAGATAGCCTGGCGTTAGCGGCCCTTAGTGGTCCTGTTCTCTCGATATTCCGTGCGTCAGCTTTCGTAACTGCCGCTAGGTACAGGAGGCGTGCAGTCATGCAAGACTCTTGGAACCTATCAGTAACAAATTTAACTGATTACCGAGACCTCCTGTTTGCTTAGAGCAGGAATTTCTGCCCCACCCGAAGAATTGAAGTCCGCTTCAATAAATTTCGCTGTCGAACACCTGTCATAAACTATTACCTACATAGAACTGGTAGGGTGCCCTGCCCTTTGTGCCAATTTTGTGGGAATGATGAAATGATAAATAATTTATTATAATGCATGTCATCGTTTCTCGTCATTAAAAAAGAAATATTTTAGACGGACCACTTCACTGTATTGGATTGAACCTTGCATTCCTGATATTCTTTCTTCGGGAGCCCCTACTCTAGGGCATTGTCATAGGGATGTCTGCGCCGCCTTTGAGAAGTTTCTACCTGAATCAGGCCAATATCCTTGCAAAATTAACTTTTAACTTGTTGTTCTCAAAATTTCTGATTAGTGCTTCTTTTTAAGTTTGTCTAATTATCTTTCTAACTCATCAGATTCTTGTCCAATTCCCCATGGTGGGTATGAGTTGTATATAAAGGCCAACCAACCAATCGATCAACCAAAGTGGTTGTGAAGAACTTCGCATACGTACATATCGCATTGAAAGCTTTCTTTTGCGCTGGTTCTTGAACAACTACGGGACACGGTGGCCTCGATGAACAATGTTGCTGTTGGGAGCTCAAAAAAAAAAAAAAAAAGAGCTAAGGCTGATGTCAAAAGTGGCCAAAGATAGCCAATTTCTTTTCACACCAAATTTGTCGCCATCGTAGAAAATGTAGGATTAGTGTAAAATCAACGATAAGAATACCAATCACTATGACGCATAAATTCTTCCCCACCGTGAGTACTTATACGTATGCCTTGTTTCAAGAGCTTGGCCGGCACGTCAAATCGTGACGGTCGTATTCATGCAAACGACCAAATAACTTCGTACGTGCCTCTGCTGAGATTCAAGTGAATAAGATCCGTGATGACGTGGCCTTGTGGCTGCAAAATATAGAATTTTAAGGCTTGTGTATTCCACTACCATTAGGAAATACCGGAACACCGAAGGGCCCAAATGGCTGCAGCAGTACTCGGAGCGACATCTTGCAATGGTTTGGTCAACGACAACGCGCCCGAAACGTTTTCTGTTACATGAGTGTTATCGGTGGAGAGAAAAAAAAAGTATATCTCCTTAGTAATATAATAGCAATATTTTACATATTCGGCTAACTGTGACCGAATATTGTGCCTAAGTGGCACCTATAAGATAGTTTGTCAAGTCCTGCCGCGGTTATGTCAGAGTACATAAAGTTATACATTTTTTAAAATTTATAACCGAAGCAATATTCTGTGCTGTCTTTCATGCATCATCCTCATTGGCAAGCTAAATGCACTTTTTATTCTTCGATGGTTATTCCTGGCACTGTGGCGGCCATTCCTTTCAATCACGTGTTGTGAAGTTCAGGCAGGGGACTAGAAGCTCGGACAGGTTCCTATTAGCAACTCACAGAAAGAGAAGTAAAAGCAAAGGACAGAGAGGCAGGTTAACTAGACATCTTCGGTTGGCAACCATGCACTGGGGAAGAGGAAAAGGGGGAAGAAAGTTGCAAGAAAAAGAAGGGAAGAATGAACAATGACTGTCAGTTTTCAACAAGAAAGCAGGCATAGAGCGAAATTAAAGCTGTCTGTTTTCTCCAGCTGGAAAATTCACGCGTTGGCAGGCCCGGTCACAATGTGCTAGCGGGTACCCGACGATCGCATTAAATGATGAGCTATAAACACGAACCACGTCGCCCGGGAGAAAGCCGAAACACGTACTTCGCCGATTTTAAGTTCATTAGATCCTCGAATTGGGCCAACCATGGCCTTTTCACAGAACGGCGTGCACATTCAAGCGGCGGTGAGACCGTATAGCCCGGCAAAACTCTAAGCGTGCCATTTCGCAGGCATAGAATCATCGCATTTTCAGGTACAGCCACACGCGACGGCTCTCGCGCCAGCTTCGATGCCTCCGTCTTCTATGGAATGGCGGCAGTGAGACGAGGACAATATGCATCAGAGTGAACGGTGGGGGAAGGCCGTCTCTCTTCCGGTCATCTGGCGCGACAACGCGCAGTCCATCCGGCTGCAGGAACCGCAGACGTCGCACAGTGGCAGTGACACGGGGCTGCCGCCGCCTGACGCTTCCGCGGGGCGCAGCGCCGCCTGGTATTGACACATGTCATCACAAGAGTCCCTTCTAGCGCAAGAATGACACACTCGGGGACACGCGCCCCAGCGTATAGCGACAAAAGGGAAAGGAAGGCGGTGCGTGTGCGGGACATGCGCGTATACATTCCGGTCGACATGCTTCTTGTTATTGTCTTGAGGCGAGCGGCGAAGCTCGACCGCAGCTCTGCGGAATTCGCCGTCCCCATCTTATAGTCGTTCTTCTCCTCTTTGTTTTCCCTGTTCTCTTTCATTTCGACCATCGCTGGCACGTCCCTGTGAAGTTTTGTGTGTGCCGAATGCGGTTGCCGAATGTCGTGGTGGCGCTGACGTTTGCCGCTGAGAGTGCGAGTCATTTTTTTTTCTTCTTTCCTTAAAGCTGAAAAACCCACGGTATTGCGAATCGTTGAAAGCATCGGCGGCGCGCACGCAAGGGAAAGCACATTATGTTTCTCTCATCGTATGCATCAGTTCGGGTACATATGACGTAAAAAGAAATAAAAAGCTGATGTTTCTGGAAATGTTTTCCTTACTCTAGTTTTTGGGTGACGCGTGGCATATAGCAGCATAATGGCGTATAAAACAAAACATGCGCGAAGGGATACGTCGTTTATGTTATCTTGAGAATGAACTTCCAGACATTATAAGTAGTGCTATGGCCTCGCAGATTAATGGTTATAGAGCCGATGACCCAAACCTGATATTGCTTTACCAGATATAACAATATGTACAATGCTTCGGAATCAATTATTTTTTTCATATTGTTACTTATTCATGGTTGCGAGAGTTCAAAGCCCCTGATGGCGACAGGGATGCATGCATTTTATCGTTTTATTGCAGGCCGCGCTTAAATATTTCCTCTACGAGGCAGGGAGTATCGCGTCTGGCTGCATTATACTCAGCTCTATTGCGGACTACTACGTGCACTTTAGTGCTACAGCTGCTCACTGATCCGGACGATTAGGTTAGGCAATTTTGCGGGAAAGATATACACCGTGTAAGCCCTTTTACCGCTCCAGCTACGTAATCTCCTCATAAAAACGAGCCGCAGTGCGATTCACTGAGATACTGCGCCTTAAAAAGCGAAACCATTGGCAACGGGGCCAAGAAAATTGGGCGAAAAGGACGCCACGCGTATTGGGCAAAGATTGATGCTACACACAGAATAGCTAGAAATGTCGTTGCCCTGCCACGTGGACTGGTCATCGCACTGCGGTCCGCGTTTTAGCCCGGACATAAAACAAGCAGTAATAACATAAAGGAGAATGAAACTAACCAAAATGGCGACCATTACGTCATGCAACTTCATTCCTATAGTTTCGGCGCCCCCTAGCTCGACAATATATATATATATATATATATATATATATATATATATATATAAATGGGGAGGACGGAATGTGGGCCGTAAAAGTGCGTTTAAAATGGGTCGCGAGGGAAGCGGCCGTGCAGGGAGACAGGCGAGCTAGGGTTGGGGAAAAGGGTGTTTTCGGTGTCCGCTCGTGTCGTAAACGCGTTTGTTTTCGCACTAACGCAGAAACAAGAAACGAACTGTCTGGGAGAGGTGGCCCCCCGTTTTAGCGACGGAAATAAAATTGTTTCGCTTCCCCGAGTTCCTTTTTTTCTCGTATAAAACGTTGGACGCTGTACAGCGGCGCGGGCGGGAAAACGAACGTGCCGAGGGAACGGAAAGGCTCGGAAGGGAAGGTGGCGGAGGCGGCGGCAATGTTGCGCTGGGAATTGGCCACCCTGGCGCGACTGCGCGAGGACGGTGGGGAAGGGAGAGTTAATGCGCGTTTTCGACTCGGTCGGTTTCGGGCTCTGCTGCGCGTCTTTCAAAACTCTAACCCACCCTGGCAAAAAAAAAAAAAAAAAAAAAGAAGCAGCCCGGTTGCCTGGTGCTGAGCGAAACTGTTCGAGGATAATAGGGGCGTTTAAAAAACTTTTTCCCCCACTGTTTCCGTTTTTGGGGCTTATTTATTTAATGCGCCCCCGCTGCCCCTTCCCCCCATGTCTCTCGCCACTTCCTTTAGTGTTCCTTCCCTCTGTTTCAGTGTCACACCGCAGGGTGGTGCCGGTGCGTTTTTGGGGTCCCGAGTATAAGGCCCGACGGTTGTGTTTCCGTTCAGCCGCCATGCGCGCCTTGTTTATCCGGTTTACTTGGTTCCGAGCTGTCCGTCAGGATTTACGGATTGCGGCTGTCATTTCGAGACCCGTTTCCTACGCGGCGCGCCATAAAGGTTTGCGGCGCCTTTCGAGGCCGCCGGGTCGTGGTCGTCCCTTCTCTTTTCAATTCTTTTCTCTTTCCTTTTTTTCATCTTCATCTGCGTTTGTTTCCTTTGTTTATCTTTCTCCCACCTTATAGGCACTTAACCTCGGTTTGTCTTGGTTTTCTAAGGGCTGTGGTGAGCTCGGTAAAGACATCTTCGATATGTTGTTTTGTGATCGCGTCGCGAAGAGAGTGAAGTCAAGGGAAAAGCAAGCAGTTGGTGGTGACGTCTTTCAAGCTTACGTTAAGCTGCGATGAAGTTGGTTATAACCAGCATTGCAAAGTCGGCTACATTCATATAATAGGAGAATGCATTGAGGCATACTGCCAGAAGAAAAAGCAGCTTTCTTTCTCTCTTTCTTTCTTTCTTTCTTTCTTTCTTTCATGCCTCTGTATCTGTGTTTTTTTTAATAATTATCGATAAAAAAGATAGCAAGTGCTGCAACGTGTAAACGCAGGAAATGGAAGATATAAATTGAAAATAAATTGATGACAGTGAGATGAAATCGTTTTATCACAATATTACCAACCCTGTTATCAATTCATGCCAGACAATGCTGATAATTTTGCCCGCAAATGACCGCATCCCAGTGCGTTCATTTGCGTAAGCCTTTGCTTACTACACATCGCACTTCGTGCGAGCGTCTGTGTGAGTGCGTCTCAACGTGCACTGTGATTCCGGAAAACGGAGACGGCAGTTTTTTTTTTTTTTTTCGTCCATATTTGTACCACGCCGACGTTTAGGATAGAAAACCGGATGTGATTCTGGTTACCTTCCCAACAACTTACTTCCTATTCCTCCCTTTCTGTCTTAGGTATGCGCAGCGATCCTTCCTGCTCAATTTACCTGACTCTTCACACGCACGCTTTGCTTACAAAAATCAGCTTGCCATCTGCTTTATTTCGGCCCGATTGCAATCTTCATCCCCTTGCGCCGCAGACACGGGGGACGAGCGATGCCGAGTGGTGGCAAGATAAAAGCCGCTGACACTGGAGACAGATCGTCTTGCTTTTCTAGCCGAGGGCGGGCGCAAATTTGACAGCGCTTCGCGCCACCTCCGCACAGGGGCCAACCGCAGCGCTTTTCAAGAGCCACGCGTAAGGCCTACACAGACGCGTTCCCGGCTGCTTGCGCAAACACACAGGGGGTTATTCATCTTGAGACATAAATTCATTAAGCCCGGTGACCCGCAGTTTGTTTTTGCCGTGCCTCGCGGCTGCTCCAGAGGACGTGAAGGGGGAGCAAAGGGTGCAGCGGAGCGTGAAGCTTCGCGGCTCGGAGCCGCCTCGTTGGCCGTGAATGATGTACCTCGACTCGCTCTCCACCATGATTTTCAAAGAGTGGCGAGGCGCTCGTGTACCTCTGAAATTTTTTTTTCTTCTTTTCTTACGTACATCTTCTAGCACGAAAAGGCGAAAGGTGATGCCCGAAGCGCCTTCGCAAACATATTGAAACCACGTGTTTGCCCTGGCCAGCCTAATTAGGTGAGTGGCGAGGCAGGCTTTTGGGCTTCGTTGGCACGCCACAGGTGAGTTGGTTCTTTCTTTCAGCTTCCCGACATGGCTCTTAAGGAGGCTTGCGTGCGTCAATACGCGCTTATTGGTTCGTGTTCGAGCTAGACGTCTTGCGTGCGTCAGCACTTTTGTATCAAAACTCGTTTCAGAGGGACCTCTATCGAAGCTTCCCCCGAGTAGACGATTGGACTTACGTAACAAGTTACGTCCCTATAAATGCTTGAAAGGGGTGTGTGCTCATGCACTCTGTTATTATGCGCCTGGTGGTTAACCATCTTGAATGCGTTCGTACCATCATGGCACTCTTCAGAAATCTCATGACTGCATAATGAGTTATTAAATTGGTTCAAAAGTGGCAGAAAATACAATTTTATAGAACGACCATTTACAATCTGTAGAACAATCTAACCTCTGAGAAGCCGTCAAACGTTTTTTTTTTTTTTTTTTTTTTTTTTTTAATATGGAGGGATATATGCGCATCATGCGGCACATATATACATCACAGAAAGTGAACAACTGCCAGGGTCACTTCAATTATTCTACTTGTTTGTTTACGATGGCCTTGAGAGCCAGAGCCATATGGGCGTGTGTGATAGGACGCCAAAAAGGCAGTACGCAAGTGATCTGTGTACCTGACGCGTATAATTTATTCTTTGAGAGGCGTACGGAACACGGTCATATCACGACAGCATACATTCTAAGAATGGCGCAGTTCCAATTTGGTTCAATTAAATTTAAGAATCAGAAAACAGAACTGGTCATCACGACACCAAAACCGTAAGAATGGCGCCTTTCCACTTTATTCAAATCTATTTCAATATAATGAAACACAGAACCGCGACCTGCCACGTGTGGCGACGAGAGAGAGAGAAAGTAAGGAGAGGAAAGAGTTCGCTATATAGAAGGGAAGATGAAGGCTTGTACTGGCGTCAGTATCAGTCAGCATCAGTTTCGCACCCATCCCGTGCGTGCGTCCACTGAGCCTGCACAACTTTCCCAACAATTTCAAATGCTTGCTATATACGTGTAGATAAATTGAAGCAGAAGGCTCAAACATTGCGCCGGCATGGCGTACAGCAAGCACGAGTTGAGGGGGCTTTCAGAATTGCGCTGAGCACTTAAAGGGAGCATAGATGTTAACATAGTTGACAGCTCTATGTGAACCACAGAATTGCAATTACGATTGGTAAACGATCGCTCCAGATAGAGGAATAAAAGAGACAGACACATCAATTTGCACACATCCACTTGAATCTCTGTGCATTTCGCTGTGGGACTTGAAAGGGGCTTCGCGCAGTCAGAAGCAATTAATTAAGAGCATACATTATAGTGACCCCTGTCAGCTACCGCAAGACGGTTAATTGGAGGTTGCTCGGAGAGGTCTTCGTCCTGCAGTGTGCATAAAAAAAAAAATAGGCTGATGATGATGATGATAGCGAGGTATGCACCTGAGGGTTTCGCTGAGGGAGTGGTACGTGAGAAGAATGTGACATAAGTGACTAAGAATAGTGTTCAGTGTTCAAGAAACTATTTCAAATAGCTCAGTGCTCAAGAAATGAAGAAGACAGTATGGGGAATGTATGACGTCAGCGGTGTAGGAAACAGCGAACATGACTAGGTGTGGTAGCGCGATGTATGATGTAGTTGGAAGCTTGTCGCATTGAGGACGTGGCAAGAAAGTGGGTGGTCAGGGCGGCGACGAAAAAGCCAGAAGTGGAAACACTACAGAACAGACAAAGAATCTTTTCTCCACGCTGGGCACATAATACGGGCGACGTTTGTGCCACAATAAGTAACAATGCGTCAGCAGTGACTGTTGGTAGGGGGCAAACATTAATTGCTTACGCAATATTTGATGCGTTGCCTATAAGGTTGTGTATATGTGTGATTTTTTTTTACCCTTTTTACTCTCTCTATTTTTTCTTGAGATATCTGGGCTGGTGCAAAGATAGAATAACCGGTGCAAAGGTCGAAAAGTGAGGAAACGAATAAGGCACGGTGTAATCAATCCGAGCAGAGGAAGACACGCGAAGTGATGTCGCTCGGACTTCTGGCAGAAAGAGATTTCTCCGGCCAGAAGGCGTAGAGTCTCGGTGACTCCCTCCTATAGCGATGAGAAAGGCCGACAGAGAGGTCGAGATCGCGAGCTCCGCCCAGAAAATAGCCGACGAGTATTATAACACGGGTTCCGCAGAGCTCCAGGAACCCCTCGTTTCTGCGGGTACGGGGCTATACTTTGGGGCAAGGAAGGCGAGAGCGGCCCCCTGAAGCCCCACTGTGCTTCACCAGACGCGATGGCCGGGCGGCAATCTTCGCGAAGAGTATCATTCTTTCTAGGGTCACGAGGGCTTTCCCAACTACTTGGCGGTCTCTTCGTGTAGGTCGCTTTCGGTGGTTTTATTTAGTTGCCTGTTTCCGCAGCACTTTTGTCTCGCTCAATAAGAAGCAACTTCGGAGTCTGGGACAACCCCCTCATGGCTTCGCGGCAAACTTCGTGACCGACGTGACTCTGACGGCTGCCATCCCGCCTACGTTCTTGCGCCGTAGGCTACGGTTATTGGTTGCTTTCTTATTCGCTGGCCTCGCAGATATTGCAATACCCCTCAGGAAAGAACATCGAAGTGTGTGCGAATGTGAAAAGAAACGTTACTCAGGGCTTAGGAAACCGATGTCTTAAAGAACACAAGTTCGAACCTTCTGTGAACTTGTCAGCGGTTTTGTCCCTTGCGTTTAATATAGAGTAAAATACATTTACATTTATGTACGAATTCTTATACACCTGACTATTCATTTGTATTTCGTTGCCGTTTAGCTTTATCTCTGCATGGAATATTTCCTGGAAAAGAACGACAATCTCGTTTAAGCATAATTTGTTTTGCCTTTAAAAAATACAGACCAATTTCATAGCCGTGCTTGAATCCGCTTACACATCCGGTCTTAGATAAATAATCTCGCGTGGAAATATCCATGCCTGTGTGTAACGTGCCAACGGGAGTAGAATGAATTTTTTTCTTCAAGATCTCGTTTTTACGCTTCCCATTTCCACAGCTTTCTAGCATCGCCTATATTCTTTAATTATCCTGATGTCCTCAGATATGAATTCGAGATATCTTGGATATCATTTTATTGGGCTCCACCAACTCATAATCTTATAAAATCAAGATAAAACAATTTTGAATCTCTAATAAAAAAATGAAGAGGCACAATAACTTGCGTGAATAAGCTTACCAAAAAATTTGGAGGCACATTGCCTTGCGTGAATCAGCGTAATTGGTGTCAATCACTTCAAAGACGTTCCGATCCTTTGGGCCCTCACTGCAGGAGTAACCTTCCGTTTCAGCTCCGTGCCACTATGGGGCGTGACGAGTGGCAGCAAGTACATGTTAGTTGCTTATTCACCAATCCAATTAATATATAAATTGGATAGGTCAAATGGCCACACTGCGGTTACTTTTGTATCAGTGATTGAAGAACAAGCAACCTGTAAAATTTCCAATCTCGTTATTGACTGGTCCGATTGCACGCGGCTCGTGATATGCAGCACAAGTAGTCAAGTGTTTTACTGTGTTAAAAGAGTTTGCTTTTGATGTTCACCTGGTAGAGAATGAGCGCCCTTCATATACAGCCAAAGCAGAATCCATTTCCAGAGATCCGCTATTTATGTAGACTCGTGCAAAGTATAGCACGGAAAAAAATACAGATGTCTAGGAACCACTTCAGGAATGTCATTGAAGTTTTACGCAGTGCACGACAGAAATGTGCGAGAAAGTTTAATCACAACTGGAAGCGCATGTCTAGCGACGGCTTCGGCTTGCTGCTCGAGGCATATGTGTGACTTGCGATGAAAGACAGTTTTCTGTAAACTAGGTCGAATCTAGCGCAGTGAGAAGTTGTGAAATGTCCAGTACGGAAGCTGTTTCTGTCTCTTGTATGTATCTTTCCTTGGATTTCACGCTGACCATCCACTGCCTGTCCCACCAAGCTACATTACTCAATTTCCTGATAAACTGTGATCCAATGAACACAAACACCCTAGCGATAACACACGTCCTCCGCTTTATACTTCACCCAGTTTTACTACGACAAGCCGTTTTTGAGTTAGGTGGGGGAAAAGCCCTAGCACAGGCTGTTTTTTTTTTTTTTTTTTTTTTTTTTGGCGACTAGCGCGAAGCGAAACCATCCAAACGTGGCGAGCATCCCGGTCCTATTCTATCTAGCCGAACGCGCTCATCCACTCTCGTCTTCTCTAACGCAATTTTCAATACTAGGTATCGGTACGTCCCTGTAATATCGAGGCTCCTTTAAACACCATTATGGAAGCCCCTTAAATGAAAACAAAGTAGGAAGAAAGTTCCCGAATTGTTGTGGAGTTCGAACCAAGACCCCGACGGCTCTGAAGCGTGTGCTCTACCACTTTTCTTACCACTGCCCTTTTTAATACAGGAAATAACACAAATACAAACAACACAAGCAGAAATTCAAAAGCAGTGCACATTGGACAAAAAATACGTAAGCTTAGGTAAGCACAGGCATGCATCCAGCATTGCCGTGAACTCTGGTACCTGCTTCAAAACAGTCACCGAAATAGTGAAATTGTTTTGATTGCGATAACAATTATATGGGCACTCCAAGCAGATTTCTGCCGTCAGCGTCGTCGTCACCATCGCCGTCGCCGTGAGGTTCTGTATGACGTCAAACGGTGATGAAATAGTCGCCGCGCGCCATATGCTTTATGTGCGAGTGAAAGCGTACGAGGGACGCGCGCTTTCACGGGGAGCGAACGGACGGTGGAGAGCATGCAAACGCGCGCTCTGGGCCGTGCTCCCTGAAGGGCTTCAGAATTAAGCGTACCTTTCTCCTTTACAATCACCATATATGTTGAGCAAACGAGACTTCTTCCGTCGCGCGAAAGGCAGTGGGGAGACGGGAGAGAGGGAGGGGAGGCGACGTTTAGCTGCGTTTGGCGCTGAGCCGTGCTCCCTCAAGGGCTGCAGAAGATAGCGCCAACCTTTCCCTTTCCCTCAAGAACCACTTATCATCATGTGGCACCAAATGCGTATTTATATAAAAACGTTGCGAGGCGAGAAGGTGCTAAAGACTTCGGACGCTGCTCGATGAGCGTCCGGTTCTTATCTCGTCGAAAACCTCCGAGCCGTCCCCAGAGGCATCGGCAACAGTCACCAACGCCACGCGCGTTCGGTGCGAACAACACCGACGGTGTCGACAACAGTTTTGCGCGTTGCTGGTGCTGCTGCATGTCCAAGTTCTTACAGCTGATAAAACTACTATCCTTACTCCGTATAGCTCTCTACTAATTTGCTATCGCAATTAATGCTTCGCCTTTCGGATGAAACTTCGACTTTTTTTTTTTTTACTCCTGAAAAAACAATTTGGTCTGATCCCACCTACGGTAACAATCCAAGTTTGCGAATAGCCGAAACACGTCATAAGTGAGGCATGTACTGCAGCGCGGATCCTCTCGTACTTCTGTCTCGACACCCTTCGCCATCTAACGGCGCCGTCTCGATGTCCTTAGCATGGCCTCCGAGATTGCAGCGGCGGTGCGCCGATGCGTATGAGTCGAGTACGGCAGTCGATCTCCTCTCTCGCGCTTCCTTCTGGACACGCTGCGCCATCTAGCGGTACGCCTGCAACGTCCGGGCGTGTCCTTCGAGATGCGTGGCTCGAAGGCCATGCATTTCGTTTAACTGGTGGCTTTCATGGACATAGTATTATTGTGTCTCTGAGTATTAATTAGTTGCTTTCGTAGCACATAAATAAGGAGTTACCGTTTTCATGTTTGTTGGTTAATGATTTGTTTTGATGTCAATTGTGAGTGATTTGTAAAGACCAAATGTTTAGGCACTAAAGGATGTTGTTTGAAGCGCATGTAACAGGCATTCAAACTGTAATTTATGGCATATACGGGGTGACCATTTTTAAGTTTTCGGGAATATTTAAACATCGCCTTTTGCAGATAACATAATTGTAGTCCTTCAGGTTGATTATTCAGAGAGGCGGACATTACTTGCATGAGAAATCGAAACCTGTGAAACTAATGGTAGGCTTTAATTGCTTCTCGAGTTCCAAATACGAGTCCTTTCGGATGTAGGGTATGTCGTGGGCATCGTAATGCATCTAACGCTGGCTTTTTGTCGTCATTCGCATTTCGACTCTTTGCTGCATTGGCAGTTGCCTTCTATGGCAGGCTAGGCCTTTCTGTCCCGACGTGGGAGCGGCCCGCTACGTGCTAGTGCACGCTCCGAAGGACCTCAATAAAGTTTTGACATTCCATTCTATTCCATTCCATTAATTACAGTATGGGCATGCTGCAATTTACAAATTCTAACCGCTAAGTTTGCGAGGCATATCCTCGTGGGATTAATTTACAGAATGACACCAGTTTTCACATATGCGTCAGAAAAATGCGTTGCGCATCTTGCAACGATCCTTTGCCGCATGTTCTTATAAATCCAAGCACTTAAAACCAACCGCATCAAGTATCGCGAGCAGCATTCTGTTGCTTATCACAAGCTGTCACTATGATATGGAAATATTGCTAGTGCGTCGCAACAATAATTCCCGAGCTAACTTCGCTATGCGATTTTACCCGGGAAAAACTTGCCCGTGCAGTCTGGCGTCGTTATCTTGAAGCGCACCCCCGATGTAAAAAATAAGATCACGCATAGTCGGCACCCTGCGAACTTTCAATTTTTATTAAACTTGTATAGGTATGTGGACTCTAGTCAGGAAAATACGGTACTTCGGAACTTTCGATGATCCAACGCCCTCTGGAATTCCAGAATGTCCGGGGGTCAGCCTGAGCCTTTGACAGTTATTTTAGTATCGAAAACTCAGTATTTGTCTTCGAGACAGATTGAAGTTTAGAGCTAACTCTATCAGCAAAAGGTCCATTTGGGTTGATGGTGAACCTTTCCTGAGCGTCTAAAATGCGCATCACATTCGTGGTCAGAGTTTCGACCGGACTAACAGCTTCAAGTGTATCGTCGCATAGCGCAGCTTGAACTTTTTTCACAAAGACGCTGTTGCCTTCCCCAAAGCTGTTTATAGCCACCTTTACATCGGCAAAGTGTTTGTAATAATATTCGGCTGCATTCAGCCAAGTTCCCCTGCGAGCGATAGCATTATAAACAAAATTAGACTAGAACAAAACGCGTTAAAAGGCTTTTTAAGGCTCTCAACATCTAATGTAGGCACCGACATCGAAATAGGTATTTATAGGCACAATAGCAGGGCCACTAAAATGTTTCTAGACCCACAGTTTGTGCGTATATGGTAAATAGGCACTATAGGGAGGTAAGGAAAAAATAGGCATTTGCCTAATGTTTCGGTCTCTAGTGATTTGTATAATGTGTACCCTACTCTTCCTATCTTGTGCCTGTGTTGGGCCCATGGCTTCAATAAATAAATAAATAAATAAATACAAGCCACAAGAAATATACTGCAAGCTTCAGGAGGAGTAATTATACGAAGCTATAGCCCCTGCGATGGACTAGTCTTAGAGAACAATTCGACATTGAATGCAATGCGCGTGTGTAGAGTACTTTTAACTTCATTGCATTTGCGGAGAAAGGAAAGTTGCGTTATATGATTACTCTCAAAGTTCCTAAAATGGTTTTAGCGGTTCTCAGTTAAGATAGCATGTGAAAATACAAAATCTCCTTTTTCGTGGTTGAAATGAAGTCTTAAATGTTCTCGTTCTCAACGGCCAACCGAGAAAGTAGCACTCCTCTTCGTCATCTACAGCAATCCCGAAAAAAAAAACGTTTGCTTATAACCTTATGGCAATCAACAAAATGATTTTAATGGTAATATTTAGGGCAGCATAGATATATAAATTTTATTTATTTACATTATACTTTAAAAGTACACAAGAACACATTATACGATGAATAGCGCGCTTCGTCGTCCTCTCCCGTCCCATTGTCTCAGGCCCAAGAACACTTTACCGTAGAATCAAAAAAGCAGGTTAAGAAAGGCAAACCACACATGAAATTGAATCCTTCTCAAAATTTATCATTGTACACTAAATCATTTTATACTTCCAAATTTTTTTCCATTTTTGAACCATACGCTTTCATCACTAGTATTAGTATCTTGATAATAATACTGTTTTATTATTACTTGCAGAATTTCCACTTTTTCGTTTAGTGTCTCTTTTAAGATTTTATCTACAGAATTACCCTTTACCATGGGCTTCTTGGCCAGTCACCCATAGAGGGCCAATCAAACAGACTCAGCAACACCGAGTCAATGGGCGCGTTAAGTTAGCGCGCTCCGAACTCCAAAGGAGCACGCTCGAGTGCGCTCGAGTGCGATGCCTTCGGAGCTTTACTTAAGGTCATTTTTCCGGAAGCGGTGCAGGCGTGCTCTCGCGCACCGTTTCCAGGGTGGAGCGCGTAAAGCGCGCTCCGCAATTACGCACCGGAAGTCGCTTTTTAGCCGTTAAGTTTAAAAGAGCGCCCTCTGCCTGCTAGAGCGCGCTCGAGCGCCTAAACTTAACGCGTCAAATGACTGCGCTAAGCAGCTCCACTGCAATGTACCCATTTACATTAGCTAGCAGGCGTAGTCACACAACTTAACGAGTGTTCACATAAGCAATGTTCAACATTATCCTAAGCTTCTTACTGCACATTAGTTGGGCTTCAACCAAGATATACACGGCTATGATATTCCACTACTGCATTGCATTGCCCGAAAGAAGAAAAAGAAAAGTACCGTTGTAATTTTAGTTTTCTAAATAGCAAAAATTAGAGTAGATTCAGAATAGACAAGACTAATTTTTGACTGAAATAGACCTAAAAGTCTAATGATATCAGCAATGTGCTATGCCATGAAACGAAGAGTACGCAAAAGCATTAGTCAAGCTCATGGCTTCCGCGATTTAAGACACCGCAGTGTAGGTTGCCTCAATGCTCGCCTCCGAGATCCCGTGTAACCTGAAGCGTACGCATACCATATGCCTCCGTTCGAACTCGCGTCCCCGCACAAAGTCAGTGGCCCTCAAGATTCATACTGTGTGTGCCATTGTCGAGGTGCAGATCTTCTGACGAGTAATTCCTGCCTCATGAAGCTGATGGGCTTGAGTACTACAAATTTCATCACGTCACCGATAGAACAATCCAACCCATAGGATGAATTCGCCCACCTGCAAGGGCTCAATGAAGTGGCAACAGTTCCTCAGCAGCACATAGTGTCGCCCTAATGAAGACCAATATTGATCATTGTTTCTATAAATATTCATTCGGTTGTATGGCTGGGGTTGCTGCGTCATGTGAATGACTACACTGCAGTGGGACTGCTTAGCGCGGTCATTGACTCGGTGCTGCTTTGTCTGTGTCTTTTTGTGAATCCCAGATGCTGACACGTCCGTGTAGACTGCCGGACTTTCTAGCATGGTAATGTGCGCTCGCGCGTGCAGAGTCACGCGTCTGGGGTCGCCGCTTAACCATCGCGTCGCACGTGGATCAGGGTTACAAAAGGCAACACAGGAATGACGTTGCATACCAAAGTGAAATAAAGTCTAATCTTACAGCCTGTCTTGCGGATTTCGTGAAGGGCGCCCGCATTCTCTTGTTTTCTGAAGAGGAACATTTGTGGCCTGCAAGAAAAGCTAGAAGTTCAATGAGAGGGTCTCCAAAGCATAAGCAGTTAACTACTCATGAGATCTCTTTGTATCCAATCGGAATACGCACGGCATACCATCACAGCCTATTCCGTGACAAAAAGGAACAAAGAAAGAAAATGCTTAATCTCTTGATTCCGATCTGCGTAATCATTGTCGTCAAACTAACATAAAATAATGTTAAGACCACAGTCCGTTTTTCTTTCGCTGTAGGGTGTGCAGCTACTTGAACTTTCACGTTAAGAGCAATGCACTTTTGATCCTTTCGCGCAAAAAGAGAAAAATACACTTTTATCGAAGCAGTGGTAAGAGGGGGGCAATCGCTTGAATAAAATACCTCTACGATACAAGAGAAACGCCTGAGAGCCACGTTCATTCAACTGATTTTAGTAGTCGCAAGTCAGAGAAGAGAGCGATGCATTTCATTAAACCCTCGCGAACGATTCCCATCAGTTGAATTTTTCGTGTGCGATTGATCTTTTACACTTCAACTCGAGGAAACGAAATTGATGGGAGGATCGCCCGGCAGCCTGATTGCGATGAATCGCAAACACTGCCTTGTTTTAATAAAATGCAAATTTTGTGGACGCAATAACGGTCCTTGTTCTGCTTTGACAGCAGTATCCGACGAAGCACAGAAAACGAACGGTCAGTCATTTTCTCGTTGCTCAGAAGTGTAAACTCTAATATCTGAGCACAGACACAAAATAAATAACGTTTATATTGTTAGAGACAAAGAGCCCAGTGAAGTCAAGTATATAGGTGATACTGTTTCAAAACATTCCAATGGCCGTACTACAAGCGGCATCATTTTTTATTGAAAACTATAAGTTCTCCAAGCTGGCCTGCAAATGCTATTAATGTTCGCATAGTAGAGCTGAGAGCTTCAGCGTCATACTTCAAACAATAATTCACACGGAAGGCAATGCGTTGCAAATGGATGTTTTTTTCTTCTCAACACCCCCATATACACTCTGTAATGGACAAAACATGTTACTGCACTTAGGACTAAACTGACAAACTTCGTACACGTTCTTCGTGTTATATCTGGACTGAGATGGAGCCCGTCTGAACAAAGTTTACTCCAAATGTTCCAGGCACTTTTCGTGGGCTACATACACTAGTGCCTTCCTTTGCTAACTAACATGGGGTCATCTCTTCGGTGCACGCTGCAGATCTTTCAGGCACAAGCACGGAGGATATGCCTTGGCTTGCCACGCTGCACGTCAACTAAGGGCACAATAGGAGGAGCACGGGCTTGCCCAAGCGACGTATACAGGTCTTGTAAACCTGTGCGAACATATATCTTCGCCTGCTGCTGACCAGACACTCATAGCAACCTCTGTCATCACTTCCACGAACCAACCTTGAATGTAATTCCTCCAAGCAATTGCACGTCCCGTAAGCAATATAACTGGAAAGTTCCGAGCCACCAACATCTTTGAAACACCTCTCTGGACATTGCTAAGGCCACTAGTGAGGCTTCAAATACCTCGAATTACGATTAAGTCCCCCGTTTCTTCCATTGGCTTGAAGCAGCTCAACATGTCCCATATATTTACATTATATAGTGGGACTGCACCAGTATATACCAACGGTTCGGTCACACCATCTGCCACAACGGCTGCATTTGTTATTCCGAAACTTGGCATTAGCCGGCGACTTCTACTGGACCACTATCTACGGCTGCGGAACTGGCGGCAATGCGGGAGGCTGTCCGTTTGATGAGAATGCAGACACCTCATAAAGGGACGGTTTTTGCTATGCCAAATGAGCGCTGTAGGCGCTAAAATGCTTTTTTAAAGAAAGGACCATATTACTTGCTCGTGCTGGAAATTGCCGAACATCATCACAGTGCCCAGTAAGGGGGCCACTTGATCAGTTTTCAATGGGTGCCGGGTCATTGTGGTCTGATTGGCAATGAACTCGCTGGCAGTTAGGCAAGATCGGCATTCTCTTCTTCTACGGATTTCCTAGTCGCTACCTATTACCAACTCAATGATCAAGACACTCATGCAGGACCTTACAAATACATACAAAGCCTGCGGTGACAACATCCACAGACACCTACATATGATTGACACTGACGTTAAATTTTGTTTGCCCCCGAAGGTTATGCGGAGCAAAGTGTCATTGCTACGCAGGATTCGGCTGGGCGTTGCATTCACCCGTCGTTAGGCACACCTCATCGACCAGTCGAACAGCCCTGATTGCGAACACTGTCAGACATCTGAAACGCTGAAACACATATTGTGCGTTTGTCCAGCATATATGCTGGAGCGAAGGATGTTGGATAATTCCCTAGTCAGCGTTGGCAGGCAACCACTGTCGGAGGACGCTACTCTCGGCTCATGGCCTGACACCGCAACTTCAATACGGACAACTAATGCGCTTGAAATGAGGTTTATTGATACAGGCGTAGATGTAGATCCTTCGGACATACTGGCACAGAACGGGTGGATAAACAGTTACGTCGGGCAGCGCTCTTAGCGGTAACTTCGGCGTCGTCTTTTGCGGAGCGATCACGATGCTGCTACTGTTGGTGGTGTGCATCATCTGCAGAGCATGTTGCACGTCTTCTTCATCACACGCTGTTGAAGTTTATGTATGACACGAAACTAGACAAGCGCCATATTGTGCGTTTGTCCGCTGGAGCGAAGGATGTTGGATAATTCTCTAGTCAGCGTTGGCAGGCAACCACTGTCGGAGGACGCTACTATCGGCTCATGGCCTGACACCTCAACTTCAATACGGACAACTAATGCGCTGTTGAAGTTTCTGTATGACACGAAACTAGACAAGCGCCTCCAGTAGGGCCGCCGTCTAATGGACAGAAGCAACTCACCATTTCTCTTACCATCATCATCCATCCCACTACTCTTAGACCCGGATTCTGAAACACTCCTTTCCTTACTAAGAACGTCTTATACCCCTGTCACACGGGCACTCGAAAGTCTTTTGAGCAAAAAGACTTCTCCCGAAAAAGAGTTTCGCCCGCAGACACACGATAGGGAGCGATATCTTTTTCAGAAGCGGTCTCTTCTGGAAAAGGAGTTCGCCGATCTCCTTTACGGCCGAAAAGGAGTAGCCTCGAAACCAGTGGGCACCAGCAATTATCATATAATAAAGAAAATAAGCGAATACGTAATTTTCTGTCGCCTAGGCTCATCATAAAAAATAAATTTATGTCTCGCAGAAAGCGTAGTAAACCAATGCAGTAATGCTCATTTTCTGCTGTACTCTCGTAAACAGGTCTAAGGGGCTGGGGATGTCACGTGATGAAGCTCTTTAAGCTACTACAATAAATCTTTATATTAACGTTTCTTATGTTATATTTATTTGAAAAACGTGTAAACAATAAGTTTTCACTTTATATATCGAGATACATCAGTTCTTTTTTTTTTGGCCGATATTGTTTCGAACGCTAGCGCCTCGCTTTCGGTAGCGTGTCCAGAAGGAAACACTTAAAGGAGATCGTCGGCGCCGTGTGTCTGCTGCGTAACACCGCTTCATTCAAAAGTCTTTCAACTTGGTAAAAAACCGCTTGCGTAAAAGAGTTTTTGCGTGCTCGTGCGACAGAGGTATTACACGCTGTGAGGCAACCTTGCGTCAATTTTGGAACGTCCCTTACTAAGGGGCACTAAGTTAGGGCCTCCTTGGTGCTTCCTCGCGCTTAGGGAGCCGGCATGCTACCTTCATGCTTCCTAACCGCACTCCTTCACCTAAACGCATGCTTCTCCGCAGGACTTTGCACGCGGTATGCTCGGCTTGGATAGGTGCCGTGTGCAGCCAACGCCGCGGTTACGGTGCCGCGGTAGCCAGCCGCCGTATATTGACGTCCAGTGTGTTCTGTGGTCCAGTTTGGTTCCGCAGACTGCGCTTTGTGCCATTTCTTTTGTGATTCTATTTTTCTGTGAAAAGCGAGCGGCGAGAATAACGGCCTTGCGATATTCATCCGAAGACGATAACTTCGAAAGCTATGCAAGGTTTCTTCGACGTGCAAATGAACTTCTTTACGGAACTGTGTACAAGCCTCCGCCGTTGACTCCAGTCCGGCATGTGATTGACAGGCAGTATCCACTGGAACACTACAACGAAGTGGAGTTTCTAGCCCCATATCGTTTTTCCAAGCGAGCTGCTACTGCCATACTGGCACAGCTGCAACTGCAGTGTAACACTGACAACAGAGGAGCGCCGCTACCTGCTCTGCTGAAGGGTCCTCATCGCACTGCGTTTTTACGGAACGGGTGCCATACAAACTGGTGTAGGCGACCTTGTGTGTGTATCCCAACCCTCTATATGCCGATGCATTTGAGATAAGACGCGGCTGATATGCCTACGTCTGTATCCCAAGTACGTTCGGCTGCCAAACGCCAGTGAAGCGAGGTCAATCATGACTAGGTTCTATATATATGCCATTGGAGTATTCCCCGGGGTTACTGGGTGCATAGATTGTACTCATATACCCATTAAAAGCCCCGGTGTAGACGACGCAGAAGAGACGGAGGAAGAACGAGCCGCACGCCTCGAGAAGCGTCGTAAGTACGAAGCGGCCAGGCGAGTGGATTCAGATGAGGATAGCACCCGAAACCTGCTCAAGTCACTGGACGACAAACCCTTATCCTCCCGCCTCACCGACCATCGGGCCGTCTTTGTGGCAATTGAGAAACAAGATGAAGACTTTCACAATAAATACGTTAGACTTTAAAGATGTCTAGTCTTTAATGTAACCATAACTTAACGATAGGCAACAACCAAACCTAAACATTCAGACGTACGAAGCTAAGCGATAAAGATGTAATCATAGAGAGAACCAAGCTAAACAATAAGATTAACCGTACCTCTCGCTACGCACACCCAGGCATAACTGAGTGAAGCCACAGTCAATTTTTCTTCCTCCGTGAAATAAGTTTTGCCCGGCACGGCAAATACACACACACACACGCACGAAACAAAACGCAGGCCAAAAAAAGAAAAGAAAGCGTCGCCTGATGAACCTAACTGTCAGATTCTGCCAAAGTTGCTAGACTGAGCTTGCTTTCCTGACATGTGCATCATTTTTGAGCTATTTTTACGTCATTACCGAAAGAAATGGAATTTATGCCTTGGTATAGAAGTAGAAATGCAATTCTAACAGCGCTGGAAGTTTACTTTGGTAATTCATTACAAATATTTTGCGTTTTTCGTAAGTAATCTTGAAACCTGAAGCCTGTAACGTTCCACTTCCTTTGGTGAGGGGCTCCTTCCGCAGGGAAGGTGAAAGGAAGCTTTTAGAATTCGCGATGGCCTTCTGAGGGCGCCTAACGTTTAGGTAGCATGAAGGACTCCTTATGTAAGGTAGGGAAACAGTCTAAGGTTGGGAGCATTTCTGAATCCGGGCCTTACTCCCCTTCTCTCTTCCCCAGTGCAGAGCAGCAGACTAGAGCGCACTAGCTCAGGTCGACCTCTCTGTCTTGCCATCAATAAAATATTTCTCTTTCTCTCTGTAATTGCGTAATGAATTCATAGATGCCTTCATTGTATGCTGTCTGCAGCATCATTCAAGGCATGAACAGAATTGCTAACTAATAAAGGATTGACCGAGGGTAACAGTTCACACCCAAGAAGTATGTGTAAATATGTAATCGTCATCTATGTTAATTAGCACAACGTTAGCTGCATGAAGGCGTGCTACTGATTTGTTATTAGATGTCTTTTCTTTTTTGTCCAAATGTATCTTTCCTATGAAAATGTACCACTCCGCTATAGTATCCATAAATAAAATAAACAGAGCGCAGTATGCATAAATAAATAAACAATGACAATATAGTTAACCATTCAACCTCGGCAAGAAAGTAGCCGAAAACAGCAGTTATCTTGAGTTTAGGCTGAAGGTGTAATAAGAAATAATTCTTGCTGGCATACTTTCGTACTTTCGTGTTTGCGCTACTCAGCGCGAGGTCGCGGTTTCGATCCCGGCCACGGCGGCAGTATTCCGATGGTGGCGGAATGCAACAACACTCTTGCAGCATTCATCGGGTGCATTTTAAATAACTCCGCGTGGTCAAAACTAATCGGGAGTCCTTCACTACGGCGCGCCTCATTATCAGATCATGGTTTTGACACATGAAGGACATATTAGTTGCTCGCTTGCTTTGTTTGTTTTGGTTTCCGATACTGCTCATTGGCGCCTTGTGGTATTGAGCTGAATATGTTTAAGCGTGGTGATTCAATTGTTCCCTAGTGCAACGCCAATGACATTTCGGAGGCTACTTCCAAGCTTTAATGTAACTGTAACACCTAGCGCAGAGAAGTCTAGAAATTTAAACACACCAGTGATAGCTCGCGACGTCGGCACTCCGATGCTATCGTAACATGACTGTATTTGCGCGTGTAAGGCTCGATGGCATTGCAGAGGAAGTGCCGTATACAAACACAGGCGTGCATGAAAATTCCCCATCGTACAGCGTTGTTTGTTTCTTTCTTTTTTGCAGTGATAGCTCACTCCATTAATCGTGTCTTGACGTCCAACGGTGTCCGTCACTGAAATTCCAATGTTTTGCCCGAACTTAATTTCTTTAAATAAAAAAAGAAAAACGTTGCAGAGCCCCGGAAGAATTTGAACTTAGCACTCCCAGATTGGCAGTCGAAGATTCTGCTTCTGAGCCACTCGACCTTTTTCAAGCGATGGTTGTATACGCTAGCCTCCGCCGGCGATGTAACGCTGAAACTCCGGCTCCAGCGGTGGCTCGCCGGCGCCGGAGCGTGAGTCATTAGGCACGGTGCCAGCTGCGTAGGCGCGCGCTCAAGCCACGTGCGCAGCTATAATCAGAGCCGTTTCGGTCCCGCCGGGGAGGGAAAGGGCAGAAAAAGGTTTCGCGCGCGCTGCGCCCGCTTCGTTTCCGTTCAGTTCAGTCACGGAAAACCCGATGGGACGGCCGTGCATTGTGCATACCCCCAAACAACAGGCAGCTCTCGCCGAGTGCCGACGAGATATCGCCCGTGAAAGGACGCGTCGTCGACGGGCCGATCCTACGGTGCGAGCCGCTGAAGCTGCGGCACTCCGCCAACGCCGAGCAGATCACCTGGCCTTCCCTTGGTCATGGTAAAGTTACTCACAAGAAACATAACCGTTAAACACAAGGTGCACACAGGACAAGCTTCGCTTACCCCCATATTCCGGTAGGAGAAGGGCCGACGATTTCTTTTTTTTTTTCCTTAAATGGTGTTTGTTGTACCAGGGTCCTTCCATGTGGCTGTATAAGTGTAAAATTGTACGCGAGAACTATACAAGCCTTTCAATCAACAAATCACGCATTGATAGTGTGGAAGGATTAAGAAAGCATGATGTGTAACCTTGCAACACAGATAACTACAAGAATTTTTGCACAAGCATTAACGATGATTAAGCCTTAAAGTTTTTAGCTCATAGTTCTTTCTTTTACAGCTTACAGCTTAGCCCTGGCCCTTCTCACGATGTCTTTCTTGGTTAGAAGAGCGTGGGTGTAGGCCAGTTAGGGATCCATGATTTGGGAAGTTTACCGCTAGAAAACACACGGGACGAAGAAAAAAACAACACGAAGTGGTAAACCGCTTCATGTTGTCTTTGTCTTCGTCCCGTGTGCTTTTTGCGGTAAACTTCCTAAATCATCTTTGTTGGAAATAAATAAATGTAGTTATTTATTTATTTCCAACAAATATCGTGAGGAGGCCCAATAAATGAATGAATATTATTTATTTATTTTTGTTTGATTGATAGAGAGAGTGATTGATCGAGCTATGACAGCGTGCAAATGAGTGATGTCTCGAATGGAAACGAGCAATATGAGAGAAACTGATTCCAACAGTGAGAAACCCGTCTCTTCGCTGCACGGTAATTTATAGTACCTGCGATTTTATGATTTGTGAACTAATCTTGTCATGCACTATTGTAACTACATGAAGGGTGAACCGAACACGGACGTGTATGCAGTTGACGCACAGGACAACCTGTGCACATTCGCTACTTGTAGTACTTGTTCACGTTCTCTCCAAGTAATTGATGACTTGCGAAAGTATGAGACTACGTGGCAGCATCACTGCGATGGGACGAATCGAGCAACTATAGTCTCTACACGGAGACTTTCCACTAGTGCCGAGAAATATAAGTACACAATATCGGCAGCAACGAAATACATTGGTGTTCCAATTGATGTCCACACACTATGGAAAAAGGCAGTACGAACGAAAATGCCGACTGGAACAGCAATTACTTTCATGGTGAATTTGGAGTCCGCATTTCTCGAAACTAGTGCACAGAGTTTTATGAAAATGGCACGGAGTTGTAGCAAAAAATTCTGCTTCGAGTTACCCGACTTCCAAATTCTCAAAATTACATGTACACTGAACTCAATAATCAGCGCTTTATTAAGAAGCTTCACTGCTAAATGAGCTGGAATATCAACATCTAGCGTTCTGTTATAATGACGGTGGTTGTATGAGTGCACATATACTTATTTTCGCTTTCTTCCTTCCGAAAAACGTCGGTTGATTAGATCCCGAGGGTGCTTAAATTAGGTTAAACACGGTACATATATGGAACAAGGTCACTTAAATTAGGTTAAACACGGTACTTATATGGAACAGGGTCACCCCTTGTTGAGGTGTGCAACTGCGCCGCTAGCTGTAGGAAGGGCCGTGGCATCGTACGCCCCCGTTTCAGTCCTTGAAGTGCCCATCCACGCCCGTATATGGTGCGAGCCTATATTGAACGATAACAGCGTCTTGGTTCTTGGCCATTACTGCACTATATTTTTGGTGCACTCAGCTAGCGAACAGAAACGCAGTTCCTGTGGTGTAGCCTAACAGGGTCATTGCAGGTTTTCTTCCCAAAAAATCACATTGCTCGTTCTTTTTTTTTCTCTCCTTTTCTTTCTTTATTTTTGAAGTAAGGGAAGACTGCAGGGAGCTAGGAATGCATACCCCCGAGAACACTAATAGGCGCCGCTTCGTTCTCAAGAGTATCTCTCTTTGCCAGATGGCTGGGTATGCAAATGAGGATCCATTCCAGCCGCGCCGAAGCTCTGCGATTTGCAAGCAAGCCCCGTTTATTTTGGGCCCTTTATGAGCTTGTCTGGCTGCTGTAAAAGACCAGACTAGCAGATACCGAAGGGTTAGTCGCACGGGGAGGAAAAAAAAGAAGAAAAAAAAAGCTACCGAGTGCCCATTTGTGCAGCGTATTACAGTGTAAGGCGTGCCGGTGTGGCATTCCTAACACTTCCTAAAAAGGAGAAAGAAGAGAACAAACATTTGGAGCCAGTTTTGTTAGGCGCGCATGTTCTCGCCGACGCTCTCAAATTTGTTGCGCGTCTGTGAACGCAAGGAGTGTGTGAGCGAGGCACATCTTAATTAGAGCAATCAGCGGGATGTATCCGACACCGAAAATCTGTTTCAGAGAGAAAAGTGTGGAGCTGATTTCTGCCTGCATACCTCAAGAACTCCTTCCAGGCGTGTTATAATGTGTGACCCTATCCGCCTTTCCCACTGAACCTTTTGCTGCGTTCTTAAGGAGTCAAGGCTCTAATAAGGGAGTGCTACTTCTTCTAGGATAATGTAGACAGACGCAGGACAAGAACGGGAAATGCTGTTTAGCTTTAGTTAAAAGTATCCTAGTTCTAAAATACAACGCACAACTAGCCCATCTTCTTTTTTTGTGCTGATTTTTACCTCTGCTTTGTAATTGAATGTATAACCTGTAATAGTACGTGCTTGCTACGCGAAATCTTGACATTACGCATGCGCTTTGCAAACACTACAAGTGGTTGTCGCAGGAATCGCAGTAAATACTTAGCAGGCATACGGCTGGCAACAGCTTCGTCCGGAGTTTGATTTTGCATTAGGCGAGCGCATAAGTATTTGTTTCCGGCAAAAGGACATAAGTATTGCAGGCATAAGTATTTGTTTCAGGCAACGTTCACAGCATTCATGATTTCCTTCACAATACTTCTGCCAGGATATTGAAGTTAAAGCCGATACGTTGCCTGATTAGACCTCGTTCCCTTGCATTGCAAATGGCAGCTAACCGCGCGTATGAACATGTGTCAAGTTCATCGAAGAAGATGAAAAAAAGAAAGAAAATAAGAAAGAAAGAAAGAAAGAAAGAAAGAAAGAAAGAAAGAAAGAAAACAGAGGAAAGGTGAATGAGAGCTAGAGAAAGAACACATTAAAACATTTTTAAATTACATTTTATATAAAAGACCACATCAATACGAATTCAATTCAAAATATAGAAGGCAACTTGTATAAAAAAGATTAAAGTGCAGCGTTTGGTGACCACTAAACAGGTCTTCATGTTTTTATAATAAATAAGATCAAGCAGAAATGTGAAGTTCATAAGCTAAATTACTAACAGCATAAGATTTCTCACTTTACTTTTTCAAGTGCATAAGCTGTTTTAAGACAAAGCCAATTCAACAATTTCAGTGTTGGTGTTAAGGAAGTCCGGTATGCCATAATTAAGTTATTACAGACCGTCACAAGTTCTTGCTCGTTTGCAGACAAATGCTGCCAGTCTTTGTTCGTAGCGGCATTCGGGGTGTGTAGAGGAACCCAGGAATGCACTTGCTTTTTTTTTAAGATGGTTAAATATGAACATCGCTAAGCGCTGAATAAATATAATAAAAAGGAGCAAAATTCTGCTAGTAAAGAAACAAGGCATTGTGTGATCATACCGTCCTACGTTCTTTCAATGAAACGCAGAGCGTTCTTTTGCAGAATGTATAGTTGTGCCATATCACCTTTAGTTGTGGTATCCCATATTATATGCAGTAGTAAACCGAGAGAAAATCATCCATTAGTATAGTTGATGGTCAAACTACCTCAGTAGGAAAGGCTTTAATCCATGTAGCATGTCAATTATTTCCGATAAATCCATTTTCAAGTTGGCCACATGTTTTGTCCAACTTGAACGCTATTTGAAATATACTCCCAAGAACTCATAGGAGGTCACTAGCTCCATCTGTTAATTTTGAAAGACCAATGTTAAATTATTGTCAACTGTTTCATGTATAGCTCTGAATGTTATGCGTTTGGCTTACTTGACATTAATATTTAATAGGTTATCGGAAAGCCATCGGGAGAGTTGTGTCAGCGACGTGTTTGCAGTATGCATGACATTAATGAAGTTAGCGCCATGAAAGACGACGTTACTGTCATCAGTGAACATCCTAAATACATCCTAAATTGGGTCTAAAAGTGAGCCCTGCGGTACTCTATATTTTATAAGATCTAAGTTCGAATTTGTGTTTCCTAGACTGACGAATTGAAAACGATTGGTTAAATAACTTTTAATTAGTTAAAAGTATGCAGCCGGGGATGCCGTACTGATAAAGTTTAATAAGTAGAAAGTCTTGTTTGATCGAATAGAGAGCGACACAAAATCGCACGCATTATAAGGATGGAACGAAATGCTAATTGTAGAAATGAAAGTTAAAATAAAACTAAAGTAGAATATGCATATTCCTGTTGTAAAGGCATTATCGTATGTATGTAAAGGCATAACCTGTTGTCAAGGCATAGTGTTGAGAGAATTCAGAGAAAAACGGTCAGATTTATATTTAACAAAGTTTCCAGATGTGATTCCCCCACCGAACTTATGGAAATTAACAACATTGAACCACTCGAACTTAGAAGAAAGAAACAGAGACTTAAATTCCTTAAACTACTTCACACCAACAATTTATTCCTTTACCCATCTGAACATTTATTGCAGTTATCGACCAGAACTACACGCCACCATGATGACATGATGACATGAAGACATGATGCATTAACCCCTTACTTTGCAAGAACAAACACATGTAAGTTTTCTTTTTTTACTCGAACTGTAACCGAATAGAATTGTATGATTGAATCCACTTCCTAATCTTGTAATTTCATGGTTCTGTTGGTTTTGTCAATCTGATCTTCATTGTATGTACCATATTTCGCCCTCCCTGCTTGGACCACGTGTCCGCAGTATTTAATGTATAAATAAAGTATAAGGTGAAAGCCTCGCGGTTCATTTTTGGGAACTTAGTTAATTGAGGCTACAACATAAATAAACTTTAGCTGCTGTCTACACAGCAAAAAAAAAAAAACATAAATAAAATAAAATAAATAATAATAAATGAAGATAATAAATAATAAAAGAACATGCACTAAGCACCTTTAAGTATATCTGCGTGCTAGGGGTACTCATTGTTTTCCCCGTATGTGAATGTTGGCTGGTATTCACAGCTACGTTATTACGCTAAAACGTTTCGCCACAGCATATGCCAACTAATCAAGAGTATTACTGAATTCGGGCCCTGGGTTGGTGTAAAGCGAAGTTTTTTTTTGCCTTTTTGTTAGACGTTTCCACTGCTGCTACTGCTGTATGTCTTGCACGCCACGTCGTGATGTTGTTGAGAACGTGTATGCTGTATAATGTACATGGCAGAGGCGCGGTAGAGGATTCTATGAGACCTTCCAACGACAAGTCCCTCGCCGTCGGCACAATGTCCTCTGGATGGCTGTAATTATGCGTTAGCCTCCCGCAAAAGCGTTGCAGAAGCTGCAGCGCTTACTATTGTACTCATGTGCAACAACCCAGTGAGGAGATATGACAAAAAGAGGAGACAGAGAATGCGTAATGCCAACGCCGTGACAAAACAGGTGAATATCAGCCTTGCTATTCTTCACTCGTGGCGGACTACATACATGAGAGGATCGCGGGAGAAGGGAAAGGCGCCTTCAGAAAGCATGATTCGTTTGATGTCTCTTCAATAAAGGAAACGATACTATACCAGATATGGCAAGCATTGTTGACAAACGGTAAAAGTTTTAATTCCAGGTACGGTACGTCGCGCTTCTACTATTTCTGAAAAATAAACACCATGCAGTTTGGCTATACGGACAACTGACGGAGTGCGTGCAGACGCAAAGCCGCTATATATAGCACCGCATCGTCAAGACGACAATACGCAAGCGGCCGCCCAGAAAGCCAACACTTCAGCCACCATGCGATGCGCCTAGTGAAGCAATGGCTGACAGGCTGCGAACGATGGCGCGCAACAACGCCTCCAGCAAACACATCTCGCTTTCTGTCTTGTGTACTACATAGAGGAACACAAGTGGCGCACGCAACCTATCTTTTAACATCACATCAAGACTGTCGTATATGCCGTCAGAATCACCGCCAAATATCGTAACTCAGCGCAAACCGCACATATAACTTCGCTTATATCGATTCCCACATTGCGTGGGATCTGCATAGTTTTTGGTTGTTTCTTTCTTTGTATGTTAGCCAACGTGCCCCGGTGGCTATGACGTGTTTTTCTGCTGAGCAGGTTGAGATTTTATTACCGGCTACGGCAGTCGCATTTTAGTTGAGGCGCAATGAAAAAAGCAAGCTTAGACTAGAACTTAGTACCACTAACCTTCAAATATGCGTAAGTATGAGATAGCACACTTCGACTTTGATGATTATGACACAAATGCGTGCGCGTGTGTAAGAGACGACCTTGCAGACTCTCATTTATCAATGTGACCTGTCTATACCTCAAACAAGCTTGAGGTTTCGTGCACACTGTGAAGCGCTCGCGTACGCTCAACACATCTGGAGTTTTCTTTTAGTTATGTCCAAAGTGGCTGAAGACGTACCGCTGACACTGCTATAAAGAAATGCATGACCGATGTTGGTATCTAAACTATATCTTAATTCCAGCACGGCAACCCAAGGTCTATCTGTTAAACCACGTTCGCACTTTTTATTTCTTCTTCACGATCGCACTCATCCTTCTCGCGTGCCAATTGAAGTCGATCTTTGAAACGTACATAGCGCCAGTATCCCGTGTGCCAATTTCTCGCATTCTTTCCTCTTAACTGCTAGCGCATTGAAACGCTGTTAGACTGCACTACCTTAGTGAATGTACCGCGTTTTTTAGGCAAGGCGATATATCCCCAAAGTTGGGGTAGCCCGCTTATAATATTATCGCATTTAAAAAATTGTGTACACACTGTTGTTGGCATCAGCAGATCCAGAGCAGAACCTTCAGAAGTTCATTTAGGTCTTGTAAATTCCTGTGCGTTGCCATTTTCCACTAAATAAAGTCGCAGTTCCGCCCAAAAGGCGAAGCATCAATTGTGATAGTAAATTTACTAGTAGAGAGTTATACGAAGTAAGGATAGTAGTTTTATCAGCTGCGTA
The DNA here is from genome assembly GCF_013339745.2 of Dermacentor silvarum. Classification (NCBI taxonomy): domain Eukaryota; kingdom Metazoa; phylum Arthropoda; class Arachnida; order Ixodida; family Ixodidae; genus Dermacentor; species Dermacentor silvarum. Next base: position 233,341,172 of record NC_051155.1, read on the forward strand.
AACTTGGATACATTAACAACATTATGGATAATTAACAAGCATGGTGTCAGCCGTGCACAAGCAAACATGAATAGATCCCACTCGATGACTGCAGACAACCACTGTCAAAACGCTGGCGTGAGCAAGTGTGGCCGCAGAAGCGACTGAAAGTTCATGCGGCCTATCGCTTCAATGGAAACTGAGCGGCGAAAGCACAGCACATAGAAAGGTAAGAGCCGTGTCGAGAGCGCTTTCAAGATACGGTGCGCGAGACAGCCGTCAGCCGCGCAAAGTACAAGTAAGCAGTTGCTGGCAGAGTATAAGCCACGTCCCCTCCCTCCCGCGCTGCCTTCCCACTTTCCTAGTTTCGCTTGGGAGATTCAGTCGCCAGTTCCCCTTGCTCCCGGTCGCAAGATACGCATTTGGTGCCGCAGCTAACGTAGCCTCCCCTCTCTCCCTTCCATACCCCCTCGGCCTTTCGCATGACTGAAGACGTCATGTTTGCGAATGCACGTCGCCGTCGCCGTGAGTTCGCTCTCCGTGAAAGCGCGCGTCCCTCCAGTGCTTTCACTCGCACATACAGCATACAGCGAGCGGCGACGATTTTATCGCCGTTGGACTTTATACGGAACCTCACGGAGACGATGAAGGCGACGGCATAAATGCGCATGGGGTGTCCATAAAACTGCAATCGCAATAAATATCAATGCCATCCGCAGTTTTAGACTCGACTGCGTTTTCACTCAAGCTTGTTTCATGGTTAAATGAAGTACGGGGTGCACTCTAGACGTGATGATCTGCATGCTACTCTCAACGAACACAGATTCCTTTTCCGGTAGCTGAACCCATAATTAAAATAAGACATCAAACTTGAACACACAAACAAAGCAAGCGATGCCTGGTGTTTACAGTCCGGTGATTGCCTTACTCAGCAGCCGCGTTTACATGAATGCGACAACTAACGCATCGCATCGCATCAACTTTCTAGCGCATCGCATCCATGTGAAAGCGCGTCACATTTATGCGCCAGACAGGGGTGGATTGAGACGAGTAAGTCGACTTTCGGAGTGCATGTAAATGCGATCGCATCGCATAAGGAATTATGGGAGAGGAATTTGCTGCGGATCTGCTACACTCGCCGAGCTGCAGGATAGCAAGATCGCTGAGAAAATGGCGACCACGAAGGCGACGCCGGAAGCGCTGCTTTGGCTAGGATGTCCGACACCATGTGCCGCCACTATCGCACCAGGGGTAATGCGCTACATGATAGGCCCATGATACTCTTGAAAATTCACCAAGGAACAATATCGGCAGTGACTGCGCTTGGGTATGGCGCATCGCTCGGCGCAGTCGATGGGTCCCTAGCTCCACTCTTAGCAAGATTTGTCGGTAAATGCCACCCTCTGTCCATGATCTGTGATTCAGGTGGTAGTGCACAACGTCCAAGTTTAAAGACATTTTAATTCAGGGAAAACTACGCCCAGAACTCAAAACAATGCATAAAACGAGTGCGAACCATGTTACTCTACGGGGCGTCGTTTTTCTGTACCAACCAGGTAACTTCATTGTCCGACACTATAGGTCGAGCCAAAGGGCGTTCAAAACTTATTCAGAACTTCAACCCGTCAACCTCATACCCGAAAACCGAGTGCTTACAGGTTATTTTAATTGTTCCCCAAAAACACTCTCATTGTCCGACTTAGGGAGCTTTCAAGCAGCATGTGCGGCAAGGTTTCTTTATTGGAATGAAAATTAATGAGCACCAAAAAAGAAAAGGAGAAAGAAATAATAGAGCAAGCTCGTTAAATAATTAGTTGGAAGGACATTATACATACATCATATACATACACCGCACTAGGCGCGGAAGCAGCACTCCAGATATAGCAAAAGCAATTATTTGATGAGTATGTAAATGTTGCCAAAACAAAAACTTGGAGTACGCTTAAGCTTCGCCTTTAAGAGTGAAACGCGATAGCGTTATTGGACGCTGTTGACGCCGACGCCGACACCCTATTTCCTGCGACATGGGGCCCGATCAAAATTTGAAAAGGCTAGGTTTCCAACATTCTCCTCAATATTGTCTAGAACCAAAGTACAGCGAAACACCATCAGAATGGGAGGACACTTAAGCTTCGTCTTTAAGAGTGGAACGCGATAGCATTCAAAGATCCATGGCTGCTTATCAGGCTTTTTCTCGTATATTCAAATTAGATTCCCACACTATCATGTCTGTAGGTTGTGGTTAAGTCGTACTTTACGATTTTTCTAACTGATTTTACTTTGAGAAATTCAATTTTTGATGAATAGCGCCTTGCGCCACGCGAAGGGCACGCCCGGTAGGGTTGGTTCGGGATGATGTGGTTCGGCATGATTATTTCCGCCAGACGCCGATGCTGACGCCGACGCCGGATTTTCTGCGACACGGGGCCCTTAATGCTGTCGCGTTAAATATAATCTCTGTTCAACGTGGTTTATTCACAAACGCGCGCACGCAAGCAAGAATCAAAAACCCCGCCTTGATCCCATCCCCTCTCGCAAGCGGACGGGTGCTGCCATCTCTTGCGTCTTATAAATGTTACTCCGTGCTCTCGTGTTTACTGATACATTTTATTTGTCGCTCTGGCATACTTTTATGTTGTTGTATTTAGAAAAAACACGCTGTATATTTATTCGTATTAGTAACGCAGCTACGCAACGAGCAGCCGCGAGTAACCATTATTCTTTTGCTGTTCGTTTTTATGGCCTCTGAGATAAACCAGTTGCACAACGCTAAGTCGCGGAGGCCATGCTCATTTTATTTTTGTTTTGACAGCTCTTCGTTAGATGGCGATAGCGTACAACAAAGGAGTTTATGAAAGAACTGAAGGCCGAAAGAAATTGAGCTGAATCTCATGCGATGTGGTCGCCTGTTGTATGCTTGCTGAATTGATGTTCTTCTAAATGTAGCGGATTTGCATCAAGCCGCTTTTCTTTGGAGAGTGAGCCAACATTTAAAGCCGTCATTGTGAAGATTCGCCGTCAGCACGTCAACGTAGGTTCACGTAATTTCTAACTGCACATAGTCCCATGCATGCAGGCGTGTCTGGTGCTCTGGTACCAACAGTCATTTGTTGTAATCGGACATGCCTACCTACTACTGAGTGACACTATGCAAACACAGTGGATACGTTGGCAGTGCCACTCGTAGGGTACCGAAATAAAAAAAAAACGATGTCTGTATAAAACTGGCAAGAACTAGGGCACACCACTTTCAAAGGTACGACATAAATCCTCCGAAAACAAATATTTGAACGCTATCAGCAGGCCTAAAACAAAATTTTTGTCACACCACCTCCAGTCTTTAATCAGTAACAATCCTGCCAAATTCTGGAAAACTATCGGACCCTCAAAAAAGTCAGGTGATGTATCACTCTCTCGCGATGCCGGGAATGCCATTCGGCATGAAGAATTACCAACTGCTTGCAATTATTACTTTATATCTGTGTTTACAAAGGAAAACTACTTGAACATGCCTTTAGCTACGAGTACATGAGCTCAATAAATGTTACGTCTGAGGGAATCGTGTCACTAATCAACAAATTAAAGATATCCACTTCATTCGGGGTGGACGGCATGAACTCAAAAACTCTTAAATTAACAGTACTCCTATCAAATGTAATCCTTCCTCACATTTTCCAGAAGTCCTTAACTACAGGTGAAATCCGATATGATTGGAAAGTTGGTAAAGTAATTCTAGTTCAGAAATGTGGAGATAAAAGCAAGGTGTGTAACTATCGCCCGATTTCGCTAACCAGCGCTCCTGGTAAATTACTTGAACTAATCATCGTTTCAAACATAACCAGCCATTTGGAATCTAACAATTTCTTTTTTGAAAACCAGCATTGGTTCAGAAAGGCATTCTTATGCGAAACACAACCAATAGAATTTATTAACGATCTACTCCGTGACGCTGATAATAAATTTCAGAGGGACTGCATATTCATAAAATTTTCAAAAGCATTCGACCATGCCGCCCATTGTCGCCTTATAGAAAAAACTCTCATCACTTAACTTGGACTCCCTAAGTGCCTCCTGACTCCGAAACTTTTTGTCATTTCGCAAACAATGCCCGGTCATCGACAACAATTCTTCCCCCGTTACTGACGTCGTCCCCAGGGAAGCGTCTTGGGTCGTCTCTTATTTCTCATATTCATTAATGATTTGCCATCCCAATAACATCGAAAATCAGATTGTTCGCAGATCACTGTGTGTTGTACAATATATTCACTCAGGCAGTGACCATAATGCGCTTGAACATGACTTTGACCGCATATCGCATTGGTGTGAGAAATGGCAAATGAGTTGCAACACTAACAATAGTACAACCATGACCTTTGGCCGCAAGTTCTCAAATTCCCTCTTTACTTATTCCCTTAACAAGGATGCGCTCTCTACCACAAATTGCTTGGCATTAATTTCTGACCGAACCTATCGTGGTCCGTGCACATAGAAAGGATAACCTCAAAAGCATCGCAAACATTAGACTATCTCAAACGTAATCTTCCCAGCACACCTGCCACTGCTCGCAACCTCGCCTACCAAACTTTCGTGCACCCGCAGCTAGAATATGCATCTGGCATCTTTTCTCCTCACCAGGAATATCTTATCAAATCTATCGAAGCTGTCCAGAATCGCGTTGCACCCTTCATTGTCCATGTCTATAACAGACTATCTAGTACAACAACAATTCCTCAGTGGCTCGGCAACAACTGAAATACAATGTCGTGTCCTTTCTCGATCGCCTGGTGACGAGCTTGCCTTAGTTCGTACACTAGCTGTTCGTGTAACTCATGACGACAGAGCTGATGAAGCTGCTCGCTCGGCTCATCAAAGACATCAGCGAGTGCCTATACCGCTCTCAAGAACGGACGCTGCGCGGCAACTTCAATCACTTGCTCGCCACATCACTCTTCTAGACGGAATTCACCAGGTTTCAGCAACTCACGTTTGCATTCTCTCGACCCTCAATTGCGACGTAGCCTGCCACCTGGACTCCCCCGTAGCGAAGCAACTTTACTGTGTCGCGTGTGGTTGGGCGTCGCATTTACAAATTCCTATTCATTCCTAATAGGAATGGCTAACAGTGCGGCATGCAATTCGTGCTTGTGCGATGAGACGCTAGAGCACTTTCTGTGTCATTGCCCAGCTTTTGACGCTCAACGGCGGATTCTTCAAGTTCAACTCAGCCTGTTAGATAGCAGAATGCTCTCAGAAGAAAAGATTCTTGGACCACGGCCTACGCACTTTTGCATGCGAAAGGCCACAAAACTTGTTCTTCCCTTCTTGAAGGAGACTGGACTGTAAGAGCGCTTCCCTCCTCTGTGACTGACTCTGTGAATGACTGACTCTTTATTATTTTTTATATTCTTGCTCCTTATCTATTCTTCCCCCTTCCCTCTCTCTCCCCAAGCGTAGGGTATAGCCAACCGGGCACGTCCATGATTAAACTCCCTACCTTTCTCTTCTCGTTTTTCTCTCTCTAGTATAACAATAACAATGGAATCACTTTCACTTCCATACCTGCAGTCTCGTTGGGATATTGCTCTAACCAACTTACTGCACAAAATAGTTACCGTCAAACTACACTGCTTCTTGTAAGACCATATCACTCCTCAAGCCGCTTTCAACGTCCGTCTGGCCGAACGAACGCGTTTAACAATTCTGCTTTGCCTCGTGGGATTAAAATCTGGAAACGGGCTTTCTGATTATATTGTTGACATACGAGACCCAATCATTTTTAGAAATGAGCTAACTTTATTCTTTTCTTAATAGACTTCTCGTATATTAAGTGCTTTATAAAGTGAATTATTCCTACCTTCCTTCTGTACTGGAACTACTTTTCTTTGTATAAACTTTGTTTTATGCTTGTATTTTATCATTGTATAAAGTGCATTTCTTATCTGCTTCTCTTTGGTATTTATGTATACTTATGCATACGTGTTTATGTCCTCGCGTGTTTCGTCGACGGTTCTTTCGCCATCTTTAATATTTATTCAGGGTACATTTTTCATATTCAAAAGTCATGAATTTTACTATGGTTGTACCATTCACTTGCGTTTGTTTATTGCTGTAACACCCCCTCACGCAATATTACACATCCTCAAATCTCTGACGTATATGTATAAAAAATGCTCACAACAGATACCGTGGTGCTCCACATTAATCATGCCGACTGTCTGCATGTGTTCTGCGCATTTAATCGTAAAACCTGGCATACCTGACATGAGTGACATGCGAATCAGACATGACTTGTTAGCCGTTTACGGGCGGATTACTATAGTGTCGCCGTACCACAGTGTATCACCCGCTGGCAACCGTAATTAGCGACCAAACCATCATTGCCAAAAGCGCTGTTTTAACGATATGATCCTTCGTTTATATACGCTGAATATACCTTTTTTAGCATGGCACGAAATGTTTTGACACAGGCTACACTGCAGGAGCCGCTCAAATTGTTACTTTCCGCCTCCATTTGTAATTAACCGTATAAAAGCTGTAAGAACTTCATTCAACAATCACATAATAGACTAAATTCACTTTTGTAATTTAGCCACATCGCGTGTCACGCTAATTTCTGGGCATATATTAAAAGTTGAACTACCTCAACTTTGAAATGTCCCCTCTTTGCATCCACTAGTGCTGCTAAGGGAATTAATTTGGTGTGCATGTCTCTTCAGGGTGTATTTCCAGAGGTTTCCGAGAGTTTCTAGATGCATAAGAAGTGGCTCACTGCAATCAGAAGAGAAGAAGGACCTTACTTCAATTTGACAAATACAGCCAAACTGCACGAGTCAGCTGTTCCATCTGCATTTCCCTTCAACGATTACAACAAAGTGCAAATCTACATCAAACCACCACTGAAATGTGTTTTGGGTCCAAATAAAGAAAACGTGACCCGTATCCAGAACATTAAATAGCTGGACCAAGATACCCAAGGACTGAATTATGCAACATGGATGATGCTACACAATGTAAGGAGCAGCTCGAAGTTGTGATACATGAGGTGGTCGGCCCAGAAATAGCAAATGTACACTTGGTGCTTTATGAACAAGATCCCAAGTTTTTCCAGCTAGACAAATCATGAAGAATTATGATGGACAAGATGGTAACGAACCTGAAATTTTGACCAATGAAGCAGGCATACCCCCACACAGCAGATGCTGACCTGGAACTTTATGAACGAGATGAAAAAATTTCTCAGCGAGAAAGTGAAGTGCAAGATTTTCAAGGGATGTTGAAAGCAACAGACGTCACCATCGAGCGGTTGCAAGATGAGCTGAGAAGGGCACAGATGAGGCTCTGTGTGGTGGGTGAAGCTGGGCTGTACATAAAAAAAAAATTCAAAGACAACTATGAAGTACTCAGTTTAACATGGTGTTGCCCATTTATAATCAATATAATGCATGCTTTCTAGACATTTCTGACTCCTGGTGCAGACGAAAGGCAGTGAACCCTTTCTAACAATGAAGCTGTAGAGGCTAGCTTATAGAAGACACATGCAATAAATGGATAGAGCTTGAAAGCTCAGTGTGGAGATCACATTTTTATTGTCATGGTTAACCTGAAAGTTGGACTGTCTTGTAGGCACTTAAAGCACTTGTACGGAGTTGTAGAAATCACTGTACATGTTTTATCCGCTCTGAGGCTGCCAAGATTTCACTGCTGAAACTGCTAATGTTTTGGTGTTTAATAACTGCACATCCATGTGAAAGTGCTGCCAGCGTACACTATTGAGAAAACAATACCAGTTACATCTTTAGAATAGCACCCAACTCATTCACGTGTGTAAACACAATTCTACAGAGATCACCTGATGTGCTATTGTCATTTGTATTTTAAGCAAGCTTTTGTTTGTAATTTGAGTCATGGCATGCATTTAAGGGCTTGGTAAATTACATTTCTTCGAATAATACCGTAAAATTTCCGTTATGGAAATACAGGGTGCTTATTTTTAAGTTTTACGAAATTTTTAGAAATCGCTTGTGGCAGGTAGCATAATTCATATCATTGAGCTCTGTTATTCGATGAGGCGGACATCAGTAGCACGAGAAGTTGAAACACATATTCAACTAATCAACAAACATTCACTAATTGACTTCGTTAATTACTTTACGACACATATTGCAATTTACGAATTGTAGCCGGTGAGCTTGTCAGGCGTATCCACTTGAAATGAATTTCCAGAATGACACCAGTTTGGAGATGGGCACCATCAAACTCGCCGTAAAAATGCACTGTTATTCCGCTTACTTTTTTTACCAAAATGCAGTTTTTTACATTGAAGCACGAAAGTAACTGGAACGCCCATGTATTTCATCCCACACTTTGGGAAATGATATCTCGAAATTGGTGTCATCCTGGAAAGTCATTTAAAGTGTATGCGTCCTGCAAGCTCACCGGATAGAGCTCATAAATTGCAATGTGTCGTAAAGTAATGAACTAAGAAATTAATTAGTCAATTTTTGTTAATTAGTTAAATATGTGTTTCGATTTCTCGTGCTACTAATGTCTGCCTCTTCGAATAACCCAGCTCAACGATAAGAATTATGCTACCTGCCACAGGTGATTTTTTAAAAAATCCGCAAAGCTTATTTTGAATGCCCAGTATACCGAGATCAATACTTCCTTGACCCATTTCTCCTATGACACTCGTCCGGACACCGTCCTCAGCCCAGAGGACATTCAATGTATTGCTAGACATCGCACTTGACATCGACAACGGCGGCCGAACTTGCAGCTCTGCGTTCAGCAATGCAATTGATCGATCAGGAACCGCCCCAGAATTGGTCCATCTTCTGCGATTCCAAGGCTGGCCTCCAGAGTTTGCTCTCTGCATTACGCCGTGGCCCCCACGAACGACTTGTCGCGGACACACGCGAAATTTACCATGTGGCAGTTGACAAAGGACATGACATGGTCTTTCAATGACTGCCAAGTCACTGTGGTATCCTTGGAAACGAGCAAGAAGACGTAGCCACTCGCGATTCTCCCATACCTGTGCCGATTGCGTCACTATCCCTATGTCCAGAACAGACGCATCGGGAAAGCTCCGTATGTAAAAACGCCCGTGTGCTTGCGTTGTAGTGCACGTTAAAGAACCCCAGGTGGTCAAAATTAATCCGGAGCCCTCCACTGCGGCGTGTCTCATAATAAAAACTGGTTTTGGCGCGTAAAATCCTAGAAAGAAGAAGAATACGGGAAAGCTCCGTGCGCTTGCTCGCGAGCTTACGTTAGCCCATTGGAATTCGACTCGTTAAAAACCAGCACCTCTGTTGCCTGGATCCTGATCTGAAGCTCCGCCTTCCACATGGTTTTGTCGCCTATGACTTGAAGTAGCATTTACCAACGCGTACTCCTACCTTATTGGAATGGCCACAAGTTGAGATTGTCAGGTTTTCGGGTGCAAAGAGACGATAGCACATCTTCTGTGTGATTGTCGTCGTTTTAGTGCACAAAGAAAAGTCCTTAGCACCGCGCTCGACAAGACTGACAGCCGTCCCCTTGCGGAAGCCAGAATTCTTGGTTCCTGGTCCCAGCCGACGTCGGCACGAACTGCTTTAAAAGCCCTAGTATGCTTTTTAAAAGAAACATGACTTATTGAAAAACCATAGAATGTGCGAACTAATGCATTTCTTTTTTTCCATTACATTTTTATATTCTCTTGTTTTCTTATCTTTTCTCCCCTTACCCCATCCCCCTGTGCAGAGTAGCCAACCGGACACTCAACCTGGTTAACCTCTCTGCCTTTCACCTTTTTATTTTCCTTCCTTCCTTGCTACACTCCTTGAGGACATGTGGACAGATGATTGTCATATCACACTTTACGTGCAATTCTTTCTATCTTTCTTTGGTGTTTTGTTTTTAGCATAGTATGGGGGAGAATACAGCAGAGAGCAGGTGGCAAGGGCAGATCGTAACTAGGGCGCCACTGAGCCAGTGACGAATACGCGCGCGTGCTCTATAGATCACGCGCAGACCGGTCCGTGCTAAGAGCTACTACGAACCAAAGGTTTCATGTAAGATCCGGCAACAATGTAGGGCCTGCTTTCCTAGGATCGGTGCTCAGATGGATCCTGAAGGAAAGGATGGGCAGCGAGGCGGCCTTGCCGAGGCTATAGCTGCTTGATGTCATGCTCCCCTCGTAAATATTTCCACCCTCCATGCCACCACTCCTAGCTACCAAATGACTACGCCATTGTGCGGGCTTGCCCCCATTTTATCCCCCCGCATCACCACACAGCTGTTAAACTGCGTCCTGTTCGCGCCATGAGAAATTGTTGCTTGATCTTCCACTAGGATGGGCAGCGAGGCGGCCTTGCCGAGGCTATAGCTGCTTGATGTCATGCTCCCCTCGTAAATATTTCCACCCTCCATGTCACCACTCCTAGCTACCAAATGACTACGCCATTGTGCGGGCTTGCCCCCATTTTATCCCCCCGCATCACCACACAGCTGTTAAACTGCGTCCTGTTCGCGCCATGAGAAATTGTTGCTTGATCTTCCCCTAGGTGGCAGCACATTTCTGAATCGCAAGAACGCCAGTAATCGCTAGTAAAAGCTAGCTAATCCAAGTTTTTTTCTTCTTTTCTTTTAACACTGCAGGGTTATATATTTAGCTTTTATCTGACTAAGTCATTTCGATTTAACGCCTCAAAGCAACACGGAGGCTATGTGACGCTGTTATGGAAGGCTCCAGGTTAACTTTTACTACATGGGATTCTTTAACGTGAGCTTGGTCAAGAAAACACGAGCGTTTTCACATTCCACCACTGTCGGAATGGACCGTTTACAAAATTTGTTAACTATGTCGGCTATCTTACACTATTTTCCTATCAATACCTTTCGTACAGACTATATATTTCTCTATTTGAATGCGGTCTTCCCAGCAAGGAAGCACGCGAGCACAAAGGCTTTCCGAGAATTATTCCAGAAATTTCATATCGTCATAGTTAAGGTGACCAGACGTCTTCGTTAGGCGGGACACGCCTCTCTTTTACCGCCATGGTCCTGCTGTCCCATGGCTTACATGTGGGAAGGCCTTTTGTCCCACTTTCGGTCCTGAGTTTTGTCCCGCTCTGGTGCTGTGTCGGCTGTTCACTGTCTCGGGTGCGGTGGCGCCACCTTCAGAAAGACTCGAGAGACATACGGCAAAGCGAAACACTGCTGCAAGTGAAACAGCAGCTCTTGATTTTTTTTTATAACAGCTTCGAAAGTGAACTGCTCACTTGCCATCCTGTCTGGTGAGAATGACGCTTTTGCGGACGAAAGTACAGTTGACTTCTGAATGCGTTGACCAACGAGCCGTATAACCAAGAGAAAACGCCCTGACCACCCCGTCTTCATGGCGTCTTTCCTACACGTCGCGCATGTTGTGTTGGACGCACGTGGAATATTCTGGAATGCAAGTGCAAATATATTGAATAACTGCACGTGGGCCCTGTACGTGGACCCTCAGGCACTTCCCAATGGTTTGCAACCTGTTTTCGCCTGAGGGACCCCCAAAAATGAATAAATGTTTGTTTGATTGATTTATCGATTGATTGATCCTACAAATGATGATTTATAATGATTGATAACTTACACAACGTTTCTTTTGAATAAAGAACACGTGGAATAAATGTTGAATCTCGTTTCGGTATCGATCAGGTTAACGGCTCTGTTCTCTGAGGAATTACGCAACAAACAACAAACGCTATCTAAATATTCCTCGCTGCAACAAATGTGCGCTTTCAAGAGTACCACTCATTTAATAATGCAAATAGCTTTCTAGAAGCCTTCGGCTGTTCGCTTGCATTCAAGATCATCGTCAGTGGTTTGACAAAGTTGGCAAAGGACATGATATAGTATGTGATTATTTCGCTTAAAGACTGCACAGTCTTTAAAATCAATAAAGTATCTCTCTCTTCTACTCATGGTGAGGGAACGTATTATTCTCATTCAAGAGCCTTTACCACCACAGACCCCGAATAGTACAGGAGGGTGTGAGGGGTTTCGGGTGTGGTAAAAGGATGCTGTTGAATAGGAACCGTAATTTGTTCTGCCTTTTTGGGGGACAAAAAGCTTTTGGTTGGAAAACACCCTTTCTAGGGCAATGCGTAGCATCTTTTTTGCAAATGGAAATCCAAACGACGACTTTGTGTTCATAAGCGAAATTAAACACCGAACATCATGGAGGAGCAATCAGGCTCGGAGGAGAAGGCGAAGACACTCGGAGGTGAAGACTGGTGCATGCAGAATATGGACAAATGGAAGGTTCAGGAATGTGTGTTTGGCGTTTTTGAACGTTGTAGCTTACGAGCTCAATCTTTTCAGCATAGAAAAGTGGTTTTTGGTAGCCATCTCTACCGTGGACCATGCCAGAAAAATGACAACACGGATTATACTCTTTATTGTGTCTCTGTATAGCGTCTCTATATAGAGAGGCGTCTTTCTATGTCTCTCTCTCTCTCTCGTTTGGCGATTCTTTCCTTTCTTATTTTTCTTTTTGCAGCTGCAATTTTGGTATAGCGGGCTCTTCAGGAGCCAGACTTGAGCTGTGCTGCTGTTAAATTGTCATCGGGAAAAGGTGTTATGGATGGATGTGATCAACTATTTTAGTATAGTAGTCAGCCAAGCAAATATACGGTTGGTCACAGGACATATAGACTCAAAGTTGGCAGCAATAGTAGCCGATCAAGGGATATTGTTGTAGTAGCAGGAAGGATAATTAGTAGTAGTAGCAGCAGATATATAGTAACAAGGTGATTAGCCTTGCAGTGTTTAATGCGATTGTTTTCCTTTATACGTCGGCCGTGCATGCTACAATTTATTATTGAAAGTGCTCACCCTAGTCTCAGTCTCTTATTAAGTATACTTAAAAATAGCATGCCCAACTGAATTTGCGTGCCAAAAAACGCGAACTTCGCGGTACGCCCTTTGCGTTCTTTTGTACTTTCTTTGCATTCTATCGCACGCCCGGCCAATCGCGTCCCTTAACATTGGGTCCCCTATTTCTAAACTCCATATTATTCCCATAAGGTTTTCTGAGAATTATGCCTTCCCAACGGTTGATTCAACCAGCCCAACAGTAAGTCATTTGCTCATTGACAAGAAGCGGAAAGGGCCTGTATGTCACCGCACACCTTTCCATATAACAATGGTCTGGGTTAGGTGTTCAATGAGTGGCACCCTTCGCATGTTCCTTTAGTATTTGCCACTCTGTATATATTTTCATCTCCTAATTCAGTAGCGAGTTGTTCGACTGAAAATTAGCGCCTTAAAGTAATGCGGTGGTAAATAGCTCTACAAGTGCAACGATAATTCCACTCTCCAATCTATACTTTTGTTCTGAATAGTCTGGTGGCCAAACAGACTCGGGCGCTGACCACCGCGGACTCGCGGTCGGCTGCTCTCATGATCTGGATTGAACATGGCAGCCCGTACTCATTCCCAATTAGGATAATTAGTGCAACGAGGCACTACTGGTAGTAAGTCTAGGCTGCGCGGGAAAATGCGGGCACGTGTGCACGACAGCGCGTAGACGGGCGCTGGAAAGCGCGATCGAATGATTGAAGCACTGTAATGAAGGCACTCCGGAAATGACGTTAGCTAATCCACAGAGATTACCGAAAACGGACACTGCACCTCCCGTCGTCGTGGCCTGGCGGGAACACCGATAAACAGGACGGGGCTGGCTTATTTCGGCATCTTATAGGATCAGTATAATGCATTCTCGCTATACTGGATCAAGAAATGGGCTCCTTTTCTTAAGACGCGGGAAGCTTTTCGGGCAGATTGTGTTGAATGAGGCAGTAAGTTATGTAGAGGTAGCTTTATACAGTTTACTTTGGCGGGCACAATGTAGTCCTCGACAGACTTTTTCATAAAGATTGCTACATAATGCTTACAATTATTTTGGTAAGTAAGGCTACGCAGCGAAGCCAACGTATAGGGGAAATCAACCGCTGATATTTATTGAAATGAGAAATAATTACGAATGAGGCTTAAATTTGTAGTGGAGTTTCCGTTTCTAATGTAAGAACTTAGAATTGAAAATGGAAGAAGTGGGAGCCCAACCCCCAACCTGGTCATAATGTGCGCGCTACTCTACCAACTGAGCTACGGCGACGGCAGCCACTCTGTCAATTTTCTGGCAATTTTCAGTTTAGATAAGCGTAGCTACAGTTTTTCTGGGCGATACAACTATTTGGTCGTCTACAGACATACAGTGTATGTAAAAAACGTATTTTTTTCTAGTCACGCCCATCAATACTGCCAATATCAAGTTGAGTGCCATTGGCGAGCTATTGCACCAACCAATTTTGTTTTATATTAGCATTTGACTTGCCTGATCTGAAGGTGTTTCAATCAGGGTGTCGAACCACAAAAAATAGCGGTTCAGTCCGGGTTCGGATTTAGAGCACTCCCATTTCATTCCGGTTCAGTTTCGCTTCAGAGAAATAAAAATTTGAAACGGTTCGAGAACCGGTTCGCAATACTGAACTGGTGTGCAATACAGAACCGGTTCGCAAACTGGTTCAGCAGATTGAAATACACCTTGTTCTATGGTGAAATGCTGCAGAGTGCTATCGACTTGCCTGCATGGCGCATGTGTAGGCTTTGTCAGGTGGTGTAAGAAATGGACTTTCGGGCACATGGGAGAGAAATATAATGTTTTTTTTTTGCATGAATATCAATGAAGTTTATTGTTGTACAGCTACAGTAGCCATACACAAAAACACTATCATCTTAGGTATATCGTCGCAAGAGTGTGCGACACGCGGTGCGGTGCCTCGACGCAACTTCCTTCATTCCCGCGTTTCCGGTGTCATCCATAATGGGCAAAACAGCAAAAAAAAAAAAAATGATAAGAGTGTTCCAGCAGCAAAATGCTTGAATAGAATCAAATAAGAGTATTTCAGAAAAGCGACCGTCCTATATCGAGTAGAATATCAAATATTTTCGATTTCTAAAGAAGTGAACCGAAAAATTGCGCGGAGCCTGTTCGGCAACAAAAGGCTTCTGTTCACCGTTCGGCAACAAAAGGCAACATGTACGCGGTGATACAGTATATACGATGAAATATGGTGCACGATGAGGCTTAAAGTAATAAAAGAAAGTGAACAGGATGTCCCACATGCGTCTAGTAGAGTGCGCAGTGTTCATTGAAAGAGCAAAGGGCAGCACTATATTGTTACGCGCAAAGGAGACCGTTTGCGCGTAAAGGGTCTCCTTTGCGCGTAACAATATACAGCGCCGCGCACCGTTTTGAAGAAATGCAAACATGATGAGATTGGTGAAATTATATAGTCATTTTTCTAAATCAAAACAACAAATTTATAGGCTGACTTAGAGGAGACATTCTTACTCAACGGCTAGTGACTAGTGTGCATAAGTGACCACCCCCGTGCGTTTCCGGAGGAATTCAATCGTCTGCATCACCACAGCGGCCGCGTGATTCCTTGCAGGGTCCTATTACTTTCTTTTCTTTCTACACTGGTTCGAAGCCCGATGCGCACCGCTCACATAAACATTTCGTGTTGCCGCCATCCCCGAAATTCTAGCGGTAGCGTTATTGAAAATGAGCTATCGAAAAGCAGCCTTAACGACATTTTTCTCAACAACGTGGAGTTTATGAATAGGTTGCGCAGATACTTAGATTTCTTGTCTTTTTCTTTATTGGGACGCAGCAAGGACATAGGTAATTAGTGAGAGTGGCAGTGTTTTTATGGGGTGGGCTTAGTTTTCGTGCATTGACAGCAGCCTAGTTACTTCATTTTTCTTTTGCTTCGAGTAATTAGTACTGAACTAGTGGTGAGCGAACTGGTCGCAAAGCGCGGATTCACATATTTTACATAAATGACTTCTGCTAACTTCTAGTCTGTAAGAAAAAAGGAAGCTACCAATTGTCATAAAGCTCAGTTTCATGCTTTTCATTTTTGGATGAAAGCAGGTGAGGACATTGAAGCTTCTGAACGATGAACAAAGACATTTTATGCTAAACATACCAGCATTCCCACTTGGGAGTTTGCAAACTTTGAAAAACGTTTCACTTAGCGTGACGCAAATATCCGACTGCTGAATAATTTCTGCAAGCCGTTCTTACATGGTACTAGTTGTCCTGTCAACGATGTAATTATCATATAAACCTACCAAACTGCAACATAAGTCACCGAATCTGACAAAGAGGCATGGCGGCGATGGTTAGGCCTGTAGCCGATGAAAGCGGCGGGTGGCAAACTGTTACGGGAAGATTTTCATTAAAATTTATATACCAGTAGAATACATTGTCAATCAGGTGGGAAATCACGTGCACAAGCTGTCTGACAGCCAAGCACGTGAAGCGCAGTGTGGGTCAGTGGTTTATCAGCCGGCAACTATACGTCCAACGTCTATACTAAGTTCGCGTGTGCGCTTACTACCGCGTGCGCGGTATTTGCACTGCACTACGACCTGCATCGCACAGTGCGGATGCGCGATGGGTGAACGCGAAACGCATCCGTGGGCGTCGCTTATCCCAAACCTTGAAGTGAATTTAATTCTAATTGATCAGGACCCTGAGCAGCAGTCTGCGAACGAATTTCCAGCATGTGCTGGCGCTCTAAAAACAAAAAAAAAAAAACATCGATGTTACTGTGGAAAGTTCAGGATGCTCGATTATTCGGGCATTTCCTCGCCATTGTCCGTGGTCGGCGACTGTAACTGTGTTCATAGTCGGCCACCAGTGGTTGCGTTATTTTGCATAGTAGCTTGACTGCTGTTCAAAGCTGCAGTGAGATATCTATAATCCAGCTCGTACAAATACTGGAGAAAAAAAAAAACACGACACGGGTACGTTACAACACGAGTAAATACGGTAATTTTTCTCCTTGGCTTTGCAAAAAAAAAAAAAAAAACAGCATTGAGAACGCAGTGTTGAGAACAGCACGTATAAAAAAAATTCACCGACGGTTTCGATACTCTCTTATGCGAAATTTGAGCACAGCCCTATAGGCGTTTTCATTTCCCAATACATTGGCTGTCGCGGACAATCTATTGTCTCGTACGGCACGTTCCAAACGGAGCGAAGTGTCCAGCGACTTCCTCGCTAATCGGGTGATCGTGAGAGGCAGCGCGTGGATGACGCGTGGGTGCGATTCACAGCAGCCGCCGCAGACAGACCTTCGTTCATGCAGCGTATCGGTACTTTGGTGAACATACATACGACGCGTGCTACTCTGGCGCCATCTCGTAACTATCGTAGCCGCAGAGTCCGTCTTGCGCGGCACTACGCTTTTCTTCTCACGCTTTCGCCATAACCTCCTCCTCCGCTTTGCTCGTCGCGCTCTCTTCGCTTTCGCCGTCTATTATCTCCCACTGCGCTTCGCGTTCGCTCTCATCATTCACTGTGCTCGTTCGCTCACTTACGAGGTACGACGCCGACGCTCGCCGCCGGAACGGGCGTGCAAGAGCGGCGCTCTATAAATAAAGAAAATTAAAACCCCTTTCCTACCGGGAACAGGGGGTGCACGCGAAGCTTGTACCACCCTAGAGGAGGGGTTGGTTAGTTTTTTGAGCGATTGAGACGTTCACGGGCCCCCGGCCGCTGCCATTGCTTCAACGCAGCCTGGTCTTCATCAGAACGTTCTAACCAAACGCGGCTTCTCCATCTGACTGCCGGGCATGAATTGGCGGGAAACGGTGGGCGCGAGGCGAACAAACACGCGATCACACCCTTTCCCTCCTCCGGAGGGGGGCGGGACGCCTGTGATTGGCTGGGGGTATGGCGTGTCGCGCACCGCAGCTGCGGACGCCCCATCTACTTCTTCATGCATATAAAACCCCGCTTTAAATGGCGCGTATGATTAACCGACAGTGGCGGAATCAGTTAGCGTGGTGGTCTCGCAATCCGGATCAGTATTTAGAATCCGCTGCCCAACAAGTAATTTTTATTTTCGCGTGGCTTGCGGTTTGTCGTACGCCAACATAAGCACCGACACCGACACGAGTTAGGCAATACAAGCTTCGCCTGAATAAAGCGAGACCTCCTGCATACACGCATGACATGCTCCAAACGAGAACTGCGTGTACAGTGTAACTCGGGAAAGAAATGGAAGGAAAAAGTTCGAAGGAAATAAAAAAATCAGCAGCCCCTTCTCTGTCGAGGAGATGGGGGCAAGCGAAGCTTGTAGTGTGTTCCTTCGGTGTTCCTCCGAAAGAACTGCACTGACGAGTACCACGTTGTGCTCGAACCACAACCGGTCACGCGCACTGCAGCTGGCTCCGAAGTTCCGGTTGAGAAGATGGCGTTGAAACCTGTCCGTTGCACCAGGGAAGTTGGCGCTAGCGTTTCCGAGGCGTGCAACACCGTTGTCGGGTTCCTGGAGGGCTAGACGACGCTGACGTTTGGCTTCAACATCGCGTTCCCTCAACTCGGGGTCCACGGCTCCTCGCTGACGTTTCGCCTGGGCTTCGGAAGCCCTCACGCTAGAATCGGCACGTCGGCGACGAGCCCTTCCCCGAGCGTGTTCGCGGCGGCGTTGCTCAAACGCGTTAAGGACACGTCGTCAGTTGCTCATTGGTGGCTGATACCCCCTTAAGCAATGGCTCGTTCCCCCGTAAACAGGGCCTCCCCATTGCGATGACAGAAGAGAAGCGGCAGTCTACGCTGAACAAGGGCAAGTTTGAAGAAGCAATCCGGAGCGAAGAACTCGCTCCCCAACTCTGGGCCGTCCAACAGGCCGTCCAACAAACTCAACCTCCCGGTGTCGTGGGAGAAGCCCACTTCATGAGAGCCCCAAAGCTCTCGTGGCCTGCAGGACCTTGAATAAAGCTCATTTCATTCATTCATACGCTGGAATGATTAACGGCAACGCAGCCAGCTGTGGAAGCAGACGACGACCACGAACGCGGGAACAGTGGCACGAGCGCGTGCCGAGCACGAGCCACCTGTGCAGTTCTGAGAGAAGCTAGTTTTTTTTAGCGTTACATCGCCGGAGCAGGCTAGCGTATACAAGCTTCGATTGACAAGGTAATGCGTCATTTATTCCCGTATTTCTTTAATCAAAGGTTGTGAAGACTTTGACGTGCAATTTTATTTTGAAACTTCCAGTGTTGTTAGGATTATATAGGGAATGCCTTGAAGGTTACTTTGCACGTTAAAGAACCACAGGTGGTCCAAATCTCCGGAGTCCCCCACTACGGCGTGCCTCATTATCAGATCATGGTTTTGGCACGTAAAACCCCATAATTTAATTTTGAAGGTTACTTTGCCGAATGGGCATTTAATATGCGCGGAACCCAAGAAGGCTGTCCAGTAATTCCATGCAGCCGGTGTACTCAAAGTTAATTGAATGACAATGATTTCACAGTGGCAGCTGTCGCTGTTATCGAATCCGCACGGCTGTCGTTAATGGATGAATGGACGCACGGACGGACGGACCGACGGACGGACGGACGGACGGATGGATGGACGGGCGGACGGATGGATGGATGGATGGATGGATTCTATGAGCGTCCTATTTGAAACGGGGTGATGGGTTGCGTCAGCAAGCTCTTTTTTTATTTTCCATAATGTCTTACCTAATCTTTTAACAGACGCAAAATTTCAGGCATCAAACTTTCTGAACCATTATTCGGTACTTTGTTTTTGTACGCCTCTGTTGCTTGTAGGTCCACCTACTTTTCTACAACCAAACCCCCAATCACCTTTTACAAATCTCTATTGCTGACATGTTTTCTTTCCCCTGCTATCCCTGAACCCAAGGGCTTCAAGAAGTGCCCACAGAAACAGTTCTGTTTTGTGTGTCTTCTTTTCTTCCCTTTTTTTCGTATTATTTTTCTCTCATCTGTCGCATCCCTTTCCCCTTCCCGGTACAGGGTAGCCAACCGGAGATAATCTCTAGTTAACCTCCCTGTATTTCATTTGCCTTTCTCCCCCTCTCTCTAATGAAGCATGTTCCATCGATATCCTAGCTTTACCGCAGCAAGCCCATGCTTCTCCTTCCTTGGTGTACCTCGCTTTATAACTACGCGTTCTAAGGCATCCGGATCTCGCTTCGAAAAGAGCTTCGCTTTTAGTTATCATAAATTGTTTCTTACCTGATTTCATTTTTACCTCTTAGGTAGTTAGTCAGAGCAGGCTTCTCTTCCATTTCCTTCTTCTTTCTGGGGTTTTACGTGTCCTCACCAAGCTATATAGCCTCCGCTATAACGAAAACTATTCTCTCTCCTTAGCGAAATTGAAAGAAAATCCGTGTATAAGGAATACTAGGTTCAAAGAACCATGGGCTGTGCCCACCCCCAGAGTATACGGTTATACACAATCATTGCGTTATAATACACGGTGCCTGTACTAATAAATAAACTATTCAAGGAGGATTTTGATCCTCTGTGCGCTTCTGCTACAGCCATTAAGTGTTTTTTTGTCGGGACAAACTGTACTAGAATAGCAGTGTTTTGTTACTGTATTATTTGAATGAATGTTTTTTTTTCTATTTGTCTATGCAATGTAAAACCATGTTCTTGTATGCATATTGCCTGTGCTTCCTAGTTCTCTTCCTCTACCGTGAGTCAATAGCTGAACACTTTTGAAACCCATTTAATATATTTCAAATTCCTCAGTCGTTCTTCGATATCAGTTTTACTTTGGGCCTTTCTCACCGCAAAACACATCCAGTCCATATCACCCTGTACGGTTCCATTTGTAGTGTTCCCGTGAGCGCACAATGCGAGGGGTCCCACTGACCTTTTGTTGCAATTGTGTCCCGATTGTACCTATGACGTCAAGCAAATAACCGCACTTCTAAATGTAAGTCCTGGAACCATTCAACCTTTCCACATATCCCGGAGCACCTTGTGCCTATTGTATCCCCATAGCGCTTCTTGCTTCATTATGGTCGCATTTTTCTTCCCATTTGCTTTTATTATTTTTACAGCGAAGCTGTACATAGCTAGGGCATGTCCGTTGTCCGCGAAAAAAAAACTATCATCATCAACAATCGCTCGATTATCGTTGTCTTCTTTCATAGCTAGTTGGCGGCCCTCGGCAGAACCACGCGAACGCGCTCGTAGCACTGCTCGCGCGTTCATCGTCGTCGTATTCTTCCACAGGTGGCTCCGTTTTGCAAAATACTATCATAATCGCATCTGTTTCCATCGCATCGAAGCGCGCTTTAGCTGCCACCTGTGTCATTGAAACGACATCTGCTCGAACATATTTCCCGGTATAGCGCACGCGCGCATAAGAGCAATGTCATATACGTTCGAGCAGACGAAGTCGCGGTCTCATTTTAGCTCCGCCTTCGCCATGGGACGGCCGCCAGTGGTTCGTACGCCCGAAGAACAGCGACTTTACGAGGTAAGACGCCGAGAGCAGCGACGGGAATATGACCGTCGGCGTCGCGCAGCTGACTCGCAGTCCCGAGAAGAAGAAGAACGTGCCGGCGACGCAGCGAGCAAGCGTCTACGTCGCGCCACCAACCCGGCAGCGCGGGAAAAGCGCACCCGCGCCGCGGAACGTTGTCGTCGCGGCGACTCGGAAACCCGAGAAGAAGAACGTGCCCGCCATGTGGCGCCAAGAGACGGCGCAGAGCCGACGACGCTGGCCGCAACGACAGCAAAACAATTATGTATCGCTGTGTTGTACATTTAGATATACCATCTATACAGCTTCGCTGGTCATCCTCCTCCACAGAGTGCAACGGCTCGTGAATCTTTTCCGGCAGCGCTAATGATGGTCGACGCCGCACGTATGAGAGTGGTTCGTTCATTTGAGCCACGATTCAAATGTGTCAGTTGCCCGCCGGGGTGGCTCAGTCAGCTAAGGCGTTGCGCTGCTGAGCACGAGATCGCGGGATCGAGTCCCGGCCGCGGCGGCCGCATTTCGATGGAGGCGAAATGCAAGAACGTCCGCGTGCTTGCGTTGTAGTGCACGTTAAAGAACCCCAGGTGGTCAAAATTAATCCGGAGCCCTCCACTATGGCGTACCTCATAATCAGAACTGGTTTTGGCACGTAAAACCCCAGAAAGAAGAAGAAGAACAAATGTGTCAGTTATCATGAACGAGACATATGTTATCCTTCAACTATTGAAACCCGCGTGCAATGAAATGTATTACTTGTGGATGTGTAAGCAGCCGGCCTCCTCAATATTTATGCAGTGAGCATACTGCCCATCTCATTCTGATATTCAGAAAAAGATGTGTTTAATAACTTTGCATTCCTTTTCTTCTTTTAATTCAGCATGAATTATAATTTCGCTTCGAATCATTTAGGCAATGCGCAAGGACACTGCTCGGGTGGACTTGGTGAATATCCGGCTCCGATTGAACGATACGTATGCCGTCTAAACGTTCCGTGAAATTGCCTTCGGCTAACGCGCAGGTAGCTGATGGCCCCTAAGTGAACCGTTGCGTGTCGGTGAGGGGTTCATTGCTATTTCCACCGAAAGTTACCACTATTTGCCGCGTCTTTAGGCTCGAGGCTATGGTCCCAGAAGGATCATTATTAAAATCAGAGAGCACGCTAAGTAAGCAAGCTTTATGTCGAAGGTAATGAAACGACGGGAATGTTTTCGTCATTATACGAGACATGGCTTAAATTAAATACGACAGAAGCGAACCACGGTTTTCCATAAGCAAGTACGATTCGCTATTAGAACCGCACGAGGCAGTGTAGGAAGCCCACCATCGTTAGAGGCACATTCAGAAAGCATTCAAGAAAGGCCCTTCACTCTCGAGACTGACTGCAAGAAACGGGCTCAGTCAGATAACACTTAAATAAAAATTGCAACCGGAGTGTAAACGATTTCCAATAAAGCCCTTCGAGTCATTATACGATCTGGTACGTTTCCAGAAGCCATTTTTTTATTCGTGCTTCTATCTATAGCAGCTTCAGGCCAAGGCCATTGCTATTAAATTGAGGAGAATCTAACAAGTAAAAAAGAAGGGCCTCCGTATACGAAAGAACCGAAACAAAAAGACAACAATTAATTCGTTGGGTTTTTGGCTTGGCTATTAGTCTCCCTACATTTTCACTTCGATGAAGTCAGTTATTCGCTTCAATAAGGAACGAGTGCACAACTGCAGCCGCATAATCTAGTGTTCCACAAAACCAGGATTCGAAAGAGTTCATGCTGAAGACCTTTTCTAAGCGCAGAGTTGTTTCTTTCGGCTTAGTCATCATGTTGCGCAGCGTCTGGGAGCCGCAAAGAATGTGCGTAGAGTTTAAAACAGTACAAAGAAATGGTGCAGTGTAGCGATCATGCTCCAGCTAATTTACGGCCAGGACGCGTGACACGAAAAGATTTCTAGTACTAAGGTAAATGACGAGGCCAATGCAAAAGCTGTGCCAACGATTAGTTTGTCCTAATTTGCCAACGTACGATCGCTAGAGGACAAGCAGTCATCTGTTGTTCAACGATACAGTGCCTTTCGCGAGTGGTGCTGTGCCAGGTTTAAATCGCATGGCGCTTGAACAACTCTCCACAGTAGCCGATTGTAGCGCGAATAATTTGCCGATGAGTTCGACTTTTTGAGTCGATATCTATGTTGAAGATGCTTAATGGCACAGGTGTAACTTATGCAACCTCGAAACGTATAACTTCTAAAATGCACCTCAGTGTGTAAGACTGTGTTATACACAAACAACGTGCGGCTCATTTTGGAATATGCTGCCATTGTGTAGATTCCTAACAATAATAATAAAAAACGTACTAATCAACAAGTTAAATCAATTAAATATGGTGCGGACTGTTTCCTACTTATTCGCTCCGTCGCAAAATGAGCGAAACTGGCCTCAAATATTTTTAACTTCGAACCCATTAGTAACCCATCTTTGCAGTTTCAGGCTTTTCTCCCTCAACCAGATATATCATGATAAGTTACACACCATGGCCAGCATTCACAAAACGCTCCTAGGCTAGAACTGCTCTTAAATCAAAATTTTAGCCAATCTTGATACTGGACTAGCTGTTAGTGAAGACGACCGGTGAATGGCTAAGAATGCGTACGAACGAGAATGTTTGCGAATACGGTCCAGATCATTTACGAATCAGTCCCAAAGGAGCGACAACAGTAGGAAAAATTTGAACGATACGTTGTCGTACTTCAGTAACCAAATCATCTTTTACATCGAAGCTGTATAACTCTCATTGGTCGGAAAATGTCATGGCGTAAACACAAAACTCCAGGTTAGCAATTGAAGGCACATGGCATATCTTTGTTTGCAATCAGGCATAGAGGATATACACATTACATGCTGTATATATATAGATATATATATGTAACATAGTAGTACGTAGGAAAACCACTATAACAGGACGTTACTGACGTTTCGGCCGGAACCCAGCCGAAACGTCAGCAAAGTACTGTTATATGTTTTTGCCACGTTTTTCTATATTTATGAACTATTTCCGTGCCTGGCGCCTGTGACTTTTTTGCTTCACTGATATATATATATATATATATATATATATTTCATTTATTTCCATCATACTGCAGGCTGTGTGGCCCAAGCAGGAGGGGCAAGGTAACACATAAAAAAAACGCATACAAAAGCCAGAATTGCAAAATATAAAACTTAGGAAAGGAAACAAAATAGCACAAAACAGCAATGTTACTTGGGAAATACTAATAATATGAGTTTGAATTGATTCAGGGGAGTTGAGATGTTGGAAAGGGAAGAGGTTCCATTCTTCTATACGTCGAGGAAAGAAAGAAAATTTAAAGAGGTTTGTCCTGGCAGCGTAAGGGGAGAAGGCGAGGGGGTGGGAATGACGGGTTTTCCTGGATGCAAAAAGAGTTATGTATGGACCAGGAACTAGGAGAATAGTGTAGAGTTTTATATCTATTTCAGACAACGGTTTCCAGCCTCTAGGTTTGGGACCTCTCCTGACTGGCCTGTAGAGGAGGAGCTCAGACTTTTTCGGGGAGCATATAAGCCCCGTACTTTCCAGGTACATCTCTCAGAAAGAGAAAGAATATTTAAATAGGATTTTATTATTTAGGAACGAGATAATAAATGAATTCCAATCGTTAATATCAATTTTCATGCTAAATTATCTTAAAACTTGAAGTTAATATTTCTGTTTTCTTTTTGTGGAACGTAGGGTCGCTCCCTCATCTCTTCTCCTTCCTTCCTTTTCTCCTACGTCAACCATCGTGCGGTGGTGGTGGTGGTGAATTGTAGCAACAGGCGGGTTTAGCCTGGCGATCAAGGCCGGCAATTGTTCCGCCTGAGCGTCTCTTACAATATCGCTGAATGGTTTCACCATATGTCCATCAAACCAGTCTCTCTTAAGAATTCCATAAGGAGACGTGAAGTTTCTGTGCGGGCTATAACTGATCCTTCGGGAAATACAAGGTGTTGCAGGCACGCATGCGGAAGGTCCTTTTTTTTGTATATTCTCCAGGAGAGCGTCCCTTTCAACTTGGAATTGCTGGCATGACCACAGAAAGTGTTCAATATCTCCTGTCTCGTCACATGCCGTACAGTTCGGTGAATTGATTCATCCCTTCTTGAATAACCAGGCCGGTGTACTAGCAGATCCTGTCCTGATTCAATATAAAAGTGATGCTTCCTCTCGATGAAATCTCTTGGTTACGCAGGGCATATGTGGTGGAACTCAAAGCGACCTAAAGTGACTTCGAATGTCCGATTTTTTCACTTGATTACTCTTTGGTGCCTTGATTTTGGGAGGATGATAGAGCGTTGCGTATGCAAGCGCATCAGCTTTTTCGTTGCCAGTAATACCAATGTGGGAGGGAATCCACTGAAACTTTACCGTGAAGCCTTTGTTCTTGAGTTCTTTCGCAAGGGCTACTGATTTGCGTGGGAACTTGATGGATGCCAGACAGCGGTATAGTTATTGTAATGCGGAATTTGAGTTCGTAAGGACAACCACCTTCTGCGAAGGCAGCGTCTTCAGTTTGCGCAGAGCAGAAGCTACTGTTACGCCTTCCACAATTGTCGACGAGGCCATACAGTCCAGACGGCCAGACCATGTATATCTCAGAGAGGGAATACAGAATGCAGCTGCACAGCGGTCTTTGTCTACTTTGACAGAGCCATCTGTGTATACTTGTAGGTGGTTCGGGTAAGTCGTGTGCAAATGTTCCATCGTGTACGGCCCTAATGGTCGCTTTGTGTTTAGTATTTTGTTCCGACGGCACGTCATATTTCACGCGCGTGCAGCTTCTTCGTCGTCGCCGTCTTGCGCTCACCCATTCGATCTCGATGTTAAGTGTAATATAGATAGAGAGAGAAAAAGAGAGATAGAAAGAAAATAAACATGAAGGTCAGAGCGAAAGAGAAGAAAGGAAGGAAGATATATAGAAAGAGAGAGAAATAAAGAGAGAGAGAGAGAAAGAGAGAGAGAAAGAAAGAAAGATAGAGAGAAAGAGAGAGAGAGAGAGAGAGAAAGAAAGAAAATCACCACGAAGGTGATATACACAAACTGCAAGCTTCGCTTACCCTCATTTTCTCGACAGGAGAAGGGCTGGTGTTTTTTCAGTAAGTCTGCTCAGAATCATATCAATAAAAACTGTAAAGCAAAAGTAGGTCATTTAATCTTGTACGAATCTCATTTCACTGCAACTTATTATTAGTTGGCAAATATTCTCTGCGAATTTTCACGTCATCGCCAAGCAACAATCTCGCAACACGTGGTACTCATTCCCAGCGTTTGTGGGCGCAATGTTGTACAGCCCCAGGGCTTCCTACTTGTCGTGCACTAGAAAGAGAGAGAGAGAGAGGGAGGAAACAGTTTTACAGAAATAGACGTCTGCCACACTTATAGAGAAGACGAAAGGAGCCGTTTCGAAACGTCTGTCCTTGTGATTCTTTTATGCGTTCGGCATAAACCTTTTTGGCAGCGACTGACCCTAACCAGACGGCACATGTTCGAAAGCTTCATTTCATTGTCCACTCAAGCCACTCGTTTTCTTCCTGTTACGTGCATTTTCTCTATCTCAGGACAGTTGAAGGTTGCGTAACCAACACACGGTGACGTCGGTCATACGAGTGATGCTCAGTACAACCTTCCCGGTTTACCACTGAACTACCCTAGCACATGTACGTTTCTTTCGTGCTTTTCGCTATAAACAAATTGGTATGTGCCTACCAGAGCTCTGTGTCCGAGACCTATTACCTCGGCGAGTTGCTGCGCAGCCCGGAGTTCCAAGCGGCCGATCTAGTCGATAGCTCTTTCTCTCTTTCGCCCCAACGTAGGCCGGAAATGAAGCAAAACGGTTAGGATCTACTAAGGCCGCCATATTTCTTTTTCCTAGCGCTCTCCAATGACCAGACCACCTCCTTAAGAGGCCTTTTCAAGGGCCGGCCTAGATGAGCCGCAAAATACGAGAGCATCACAAGAGAGTGGAGGTGAGCGCATGGTGGAAGAAAAATGAAGCAACTTGGAGGAAGGAAGGGACAAATAGAGAACGAGCCACGGCGCTGGATGGAATGGAGAGAAGGAAACGCGAAGATAAACGTTCTCGGGAGATATCCCCGGGAGGATTAAATTTTATAGGAGCCAGCGTCCACCGAACGCGCAGATCTTCCGCGCCGCACGACCTCACTTTGTAGACGCAAAAGCGTTGGTGAGTGCAGAAGCAGGAAGGGAGAAGGTTTTGAGGGGTTGGCAGTTGGCTGCAGTAAGGGCACTCAGCCCATTACGGAAAACAAGGTAAAAGCCTAAGTCTGAGGACAATAACGAAGCTCCTACGGCGGTTTAAGACATCGCCGGGCACAACACCAATAGTCCGACCGCTCTTTCCTCGATGCCTTATATCGCTTTATGTTCGTAGCTTTTTTTTGTGTGTGTGTGTAGGGAAGGGCACGCTGCACTCTGAGTAGATGACCGTCTCGTGGGGGCGAACCATCGCGAGAGAGAAGGAAGCAGATCGCTTCTGTAGCGATATCTCCTTGAGGCTTTTTGGAACAAAAGAGCACCACCGTCCAGTATACGCAAGCAGCCGACCAACTTCAGGCCCTAGTACTAACTTCTCGCTCTTGTGTTCTTTATTTCCCGTAACTCTTTTTTTTCCTTCATTAACCTATTCTTCCTTGCGGTGGCTTACCTAACTTCTTCTTGCTTCTATAGCAACGGCAGCAGGCTTAACGCAGCGCCGCCTGTGTTAGTGCTATTGCATGCCGGCGCGGCGTCGGATCGGTACGTTTTGTCGCTTCGCAATCCTCTTTACCTACTTTCTAAGCCCGATCGTTAGGGCGTCGCAAGCCTTGTTGATTTTCAGACCCCAGAGCGGTAAGAAAGCGAACAAAGAGGGCCGCTTAGCCAGTACAGAAGGCTGGCTTGGCTTTAGACAACCAAGTGAGCGGGACGTAATAGCCTTGAAGATAATGCGACCATGTTTGGTCGATAAAAGCAAAGCGTGCGTTATGACGCAAAAAAGCGCTACTCCGCCGCAACACGCAAGAAAAAAAAAAAGAATAGAAATAAGAAAAAAAAAACGCATAACAAGGTTGTTGTGTTTTCCCGCAAAATTATTTTCTCTGTAGTCTTCCTTGTATTATTCTGTCTATTATTCTGCCTGGCTCGATTTTGTTTTCTGTCTATTGCCCAAACCGGCTCCTGGGGAATTTTCATGGTCTTAGAACTTAGAACGATTGCAACGGTAAGCAAGCAACATTTTCTTGCTGCGTGAAATTGAGCGAGGAGACAAGCAAGCAAGCAAGCAAGCAAGCAAGCAAGCAAGCAAGCAAGCAAGCAAGCAAGCAAGGAACCGGCTGTCCAGCGAGCCAGGCCTGCTATAGCTGGCGTCCGAAAGAAATACATTTTATCCTCACGCGTGTGAATAGAAACGTATCTGCGGCATGGTTCTCCTGTTTATTTTCGACAGTTCTAAAGAATGAGCTCATTCTTGGTGCACTGACATAAATGAAGTTCAAGAGAATAGACTGGTGGGCTAGTTGGTACTGCATAACTTGAGGTTCAGCGCAAGAAAGCCCGCAGGACGACAGAAGGGAACGAAGACTGCAGTCTTCGCTGTGTCTCCGTTCCCTTCTGTCGTCCTAAGTGCTTCTCTTCCGCTTAACCTCAAGTTAGACATAAATGAGCAGAGCTAAAATTTTCCAACTGCGAATGTTACAACGTTGCTTTTCGCCAAAAAGAAGATGGATGAAAAAGAACTAAACACTGGATATAGCTTTGCAATGTGGGGTTGATAATACTAGATATTCAGATGCCTATATAAAGCACATCTTTCTACTCTGGGACTGTCCCTTCGTGTTGCCAGTATCAGAGACTTTGCGCGCGTTTTACTTTCACCCTGTGCTATGGTCTTCCCTTGATCCGTAACGCTGTAGGAGCTGCCATTTCGGGCCGGCAGAGGAAGCGAGAGCGGGAGAAACGTATACAGTGCCCGTTCTAAGTCAGCGACGCGCACCAACACAAAATGGCCTGCGAAACATTCGAAGGACCATTAGTGAAAGAAATTTCCATGCTGCACTCTTTGTTCTATCCTTCGGCATGTCTGCCATATACGACGCCGTTATATTCCGCCCCAACCATCGAACGCGCGCCTCGCAGTGTATTTCCTAGCATTTTTTTTTCTTCTCTCAAACTGCTTCGACGGCAGCTCAGCATGCCCCTATATTTTTGTTTTTGTTTTGCTGATCTTCTCAAATAGCACTCTCTCATATCGTTCACCTGCAAGCGTACACAAATGCGCGCGCCAGCGTTTTCTTTTTTTCTATTTCTTTTTTTCCTTTTCGACAAGTTAGTTTGGAAGCTCCACGAACGCCTGCGCGGTCGCAGCAAAGTCGTAAACAAAACCGCGACTTGAATGGCGGCGTAATATAGCAAAACGGATTCGCTTTCGCCTCCCCCCCAAGTTGCAGCTTTTTTTTTTTCCGAAGACAAAAGGAATTCGATATCGCGTTTGTTTCGAAAACAGCGCTGAGAAATGACCTCCCTCCCTCACCGCGTGAGCGCTGCCTCGCTTCAGAAATGGTCCCTCGGCATCCCTCTGTTTTTCCCTCGCGGAATGACACTCTAGGGAAACGCAGCGAAAATGGGGAGGCGGGGAGGGATAACAAGAACGGACCGAAAAAAAATTATGACGAAACGCAACAAAGGCAGAGCGTGAAACGTTGATGCAAAACGACACCAGCTGCAGTACAAGTTTGCGTTCGTATGCATGAACTCTCGCTGGCTGAGTGAGCTGGATATACGGTCGTTTCCAGTTTCTGCAAGTACGGCGAAGAGTGCACGTTTTTGCGCCCGATACCGCTCGCCCTCTCCGCGTTTCACTTTATCAATATTATTGTTTTGTTTGTTTTACCCGATATCCAATTTGAAACGTTGCAGCCAGCTCATGCACATACATTATATGGCAGCCGAATCGACGCCTTGAGCACAGACGAAGCTGGCAATGCGATGAAGCGCGGCTGCTGGCTACTCGAAGCAACGCTGTTGCACACAGCTGGCGAATCAGTGCGCAAGAAAGCGCCGTTGTGTTTTACTAATGAAGGATATATGAACTTCTTACCGACATACAATTCATATTGACACGTTTTCCATCGTGATATTGTTTGCCACTTAAATCAACATGATACTACCCCCAGTGCTTTTGGCCAGAGCGCTGAGAGTTGTGCGCTCTGAAATGCGATTGCGTTGAGTATACTCGATAGGCTGCTGGCACGGCACAACTTTCATTGAGCATGGGTTGCCAGATCAAGAAGGTCCCCTCTACTAGAGTGTCTCGTTGTGCAATTGGCTTTCACTGCTCCGTTTAGTCAACCGAGATTGCACTACGCCAGGCGGGAATTCACTATTGCCGAGATGCAAAGCGGAGGTACGCTTAATCGTCTCGCGCGATACCTCCTTACCATACAGTGACTGTCTTCGATATACAGAGGGCAGCGTAACTATAACGGTGGCTTGCGTCTATAGAGGAAAATATAAGACAAACATAAGCTTAGTTTATACCGGAAGGGTGTAATTTCACAGCCATGCTTTCATTCGTTTGGCAGAAAAAGGCATATTTTTAGGCGTTGAAAGCGTTAGTTTAAAAGGTACGTACCTCTTATTACAGCTGCTGTCATTGCTGTACAGAGGGAGGCGTGACTTGCTCTAGTCTGCCATCAAAAGGACAAGACCAACATGACCTTAGTTTATGCTGGCAAAGCGTTTTTTAAAAGCCACATTTTTTTATTGATTTTGAGGGGAAAAGTTAGATTGTTAGTGAAAAACATGAAGGTTATGCTTCCCTTCTTCAATTTCGCACCAAAAAATCAGCGCAGGTATATCAAATTATTTTGATGTCATGGACGTCAAAATATGTTATCGTTTTCGGGCTTTCTTGGAGCAATAAAGTCATTGGAATTCGCTAGGTTGAGCCTTTGGTTATATTAGAATGCGGCAATTAAGCTGGTGGGGGAATACCAATGCGGTGTCGCCATCCCTATTTTGTTCTTGCTTTTTTTCTCCCTTAGCAAGCATTCTCTCACGGTGAGAAAGGTTGGTGAGCTATTGCAGAAACGCAGTTTACTAATACAGCTTAAGTTAATCATCTTGTTTAGCGTTCCTTTAGAGCACAGATGGCTTAGAAGCAAGCTCTCGCAACCTGGCGACCTCCTTTAAACGACGCAAACACACGCTGGCGTGCTCTAGAAAAGTGTGCTGGAAGCTGTAAAAGGCAGACAGTTGTGCCTTATTTTCATTGTGCCTGACCTTGCCCGTAATTTACAGTAGCAAACTTTTATGACTGACGCACCAACTCCGCATAACAGCCGAATGTCTAAATGTCTCTCCTCTGTTGTGCTTTGAAATATACATGCATACATATTTTCCGTAAATTTCGACTCACTGAACAATTTCACGAATGTTGGGCCATATTTAACTAAAATTAAATACTGTTTGCAAAAACATTTTATTGTTTTTTTATGAATGGTGTGACGCAAGATTGCAAGAAAAACTGCATACAAGAAAGACAATATGTCGTAGTTGCTCCACCTTCTTGAGGCAGCGCAAGACGCCCTATGCTGGTGGGGTACTTGCTTTGAGCAAGTTTATTCAGTGGAGTTTCTAAGCAGGCGAAATCGGCAACAGCGCAGTCACTGAAAACGTCAGTGTAATATAAAAGACAATGTGTTTCTTGTCAGTCGCTGTACCAAGTTTGCGGCTGCTTGCGTGCTGCGTCTTAATAAAAGTGCGTACGCATGGCCGGAAAAGGTGTGGGCTTTGGGCAAAGCTCTTAAGAAAGTGTGTCATGCTCCCCCTCTTCATACTACCCCACTTGCTGGATTTTATAGCGCAGCTCTTAGGCGCCCGTTCCCGTGCTGAGCATCGGCTTCCCTCGGCGTCCTCGGCGTAACCGAGCGAACGAGCACAGCGAAATATTAAAGAGTGAACGCGGAGTGCAGCGGGGGATGACAGACGGCGATAGCGAAGAGAGTGCGATGAGGAAAGCGAAAGATGAGGATGCAGCGGAACCATGAGGCGGAAAGCGGAGGACGGTATGGCCAAAACGTAAGAAAAGCGTAGTGCCGCGCAAGACGGAGTCTGCGGCGACGACGGCTACGAGGTGGCGCCAGAGTAGTGCGCCGTATAGGGTCCCTGTATGTTCCAAAGGTATCGCAAACCATTGTTCAAATAGGAAAGGAGAATTTCCTCCCCGTCCTCTACCCCTCTCCTGACTTCTTTGGCGTTTTCCGCTCTCCCATTGGACGAGGCTTGACACGTGACGAATAACCCACGCGGCTTTTGTTATCGCGGGAAAACGGCGCCATTAGTGAGCGTAGAAACACCTGGACACATGTGCGCTGTCCGTGAGCGTAGGCTTTTTACATTTTTGAAGACGCACTCGGCTGCAGCACGATGCCGACTTGCTGTGCTGTTGGATGTTCGAATAGCATTTCCAAGGGGGTTAAGCTTTTAGCGGTTCCTCGTGGCAAACGAAACCTCAAACGGCGAGCGATATGGCTCCACCATATCGGAAGAAAGAAATTTGACTGCCACCGAGGGAGGTCATTACTGAGGGGGTTTCTGATCGCTGTTCTCACCCAGTTAGTGATGAACGCGGTAAGGTGGGTGCGTTCGCGAGATCCCCATCAGCCAACAACTGAGTAAAAAAAAAAAAAAAAGGTCCCGGTTTATGCTCAGCGACGAACAAAAGGGCGCATCTTGGCAATATGAATACCAGCATGACTTCTGACAGAATGAGCATAATGAAAGAGTCGACAATTAAAGAGCAAAACGCAGAAAGCGTGCGCACACACGGAAACCAAGGCATACAACTGACGGGGAAAGAAACTCGCGCGAATACATTTTGGAAATAAGAAAACTAAAACACGTTGAGGGTATTTAGCAAATAAATGTCTCCGCCGTGTTGTGTGTGCATAGTTTGATGTACCTGTGTTTTCGTAAATGCGTCAGATAAACAGAACACCATTCGATTCCGAGAAACAATCAGCAGTAGTAAAGACTGCTTAGGATTGCGTTTAACTTGTTCTACCTTTCGTTTTACTCGTCTGAGCGATGCAGATTCTACTAATAATTGAAGGTACTACATATCTTATGTAGAAATCTCGTGTATGAACAGCCTTGTGAAAATGCGCCCAGAACAGTCGCGTTTCAAGCAAGCGCTTCAACGCGCCGCATGCGATACGATATGAAATGGGCGGTAGCGGCCGCGCACTACGCTCACTGGGCGAGGAGGAAACGGCGCGGAGAGGAGAAGTTTACGCTACCTTTGAAAAATACAGGGACCTTAGCGCCGTAGTCTGTTCACCGATGACGCCATCGATAAGGCATGCGGTGAGCGCGTCCACCGATACCAAATATGGAAACAAAGCGCTGAGTGAGCAGAGGTCTGTCTGCCGCGGCTGTTGTGAATCGCACCCACGCGTCGCCCACGCGCTCCCTCTCGCGATCTTTCGATTAGCAAGGCAGTCGCGCCCCACTTCGCTCCGTTTGCAACAAGAAGCACGAGACAGATTGTCCGCACCAGCCAATATATCCCGAAATAAAAACACGTTTAGAGCTGCACTGAAATTTTGCATTAGGGAGTATCGTAATCGTGGGTGAATCTTTTACGAATTTTAATTCTCACAGGTTGATAGGTAGTAGAATATTTTGTCGTGACGCCGTCAAAATAATATTTGCCGTTAGCATTACAGGAATTAAGCATGTGGTCAAAGATAACCTGATTTCCAGAGAACATCAGAAGGCCATGGTGCTGGATTTCATAGGTTGAAATTTTTTGAAGGAGAAAAAAAAAATGAAGGCTTGTTGCTGCCTAGTTGGTGCAGGAAAGCTGAACCTTGTGTCCATATGACTGCAACAGTAAGCTACGAAGGAAACGTATACAGGTTCTTCAAAACAAAGCTTCTCAATTGCAGAATTCGTCCGGGTCCAGAGTTCGAACGTGGTACGATCGCCTCTTTGGCGCAGTCGCTATACCAAATGAGCTAACGAAGAGGCTAGCAGTCGGTAGCGCGCGTTTGAATATATTAGCACACGTACTCGTTTATCATTTCCGGTTATCATTTTCACTGGACATTAGTTGACAATATGAAGCGCAGCAACATTTCTTTAACCATATGAGTTCTTTCGGAAATCTGAAATGTTGAGGGGCTAGATTATTGAACAGAAAAGGTAACGCTTCCATAAATGTAGCAAGAAGTTATTCAGGTAACCCATGCGGGATTAGTGAAAAAAGAGAAAAAAAAATGTACACACGTGAAGCTTTCTTTGAACAAACCCGCGCCTCTCAAAGAAATTTGTTTCATTGAACCCACCTCCACCTGATGACCTTCCAGAGAATTGATTTGGTTAGTTTGGACAAGGCTGAATAAATGA
The DNA here is from genome assembly GCF_013339745.2 of Dermacentor silvarum. Classification (NCBI taxonomy): domain Eukaryota; kingdom Metazoa; phylum Arthropoda; class Arachnida; order Ixodida; family Ixodidae; genus Dermacentor; species Dermacentor silvarum. The sequence continues at coordinate 233,375,969 of NC_051155.1, forward strand.
GCACTGACGCGACGAAAACACCTGTAACTCTCTTTTTTTAAGGATCGGTGTTCATTCCTTCATAAAAGCAGAAAAAGAAGACATCAAAAAGCGATGTCTGCTAATGAAGGTATTCTTTTCATATCGGATCGCAAGCAGTAGCGTAGTTTAAACAGGAGGTAGTCGATTAGGCAGCAGCCTAATCGTGTATAGCTCGTTGCAAAGCCGTCAGCACATTTCCACATTCAGTGCGCGCTTACGATCTCCAAATGTAGAGGTGCAGAGACTTGAAAAACTGCTTACTCTCAAGCCGTTTGATAAAAGTAACCACGAGGGTTCTCATGCATGGAATATCGTATTCTGTAGAAATGTTCTATTATCGCCTCTCCATGCACCTTTCGCTACACAAACACTCGTCACTGTCGCTCCCCCAAACTTGCTTGGTACGGACAGTATGATAAACATGACATGTTATTCCATACCGCACAAACTACATGGCGTCCAGAGTCAAATGGAAGAGTATCATGTAATGATTCATAACCCCAATGCGACAGAAACAGTATTTGCACCTTTCACGGCAGCAACAAAAAAGTTGTCGCAGATCCCACACTACTGTGGGAGTCTACGTTATGCGAAGATATATGCAGCATTGCTTGGAGTTCCGCAAAGCTTTACTAGGTGAACGAATGTACTTATGCCAATCCGGTATTTGTATTTGTGACACGAGTACAGTGAACAAGAATTAACGCGAGCGTGTGACGACAGCTGCGAGACGATGACTAGGGTAACGACGACCGCATGATTTCTACAAACGATCGAATTCATGTGAACAAACAGCGTGGAGGTGCGAGACTAAATGCCCACTGACGGCTGCAGGTGGTATCACTTGGTGGACACGAACGGGTGACTTCGCAACAATACTGCAGCACAAGCTGAAGCCGGTGTCCTTTTACAGCCATTCGAACGATATTAATTCGAACGAGTGGCGCGATGCTGCTGCTCGCCTTAGCCAAGCTGTGATGACGCTGCCATAGTGGAATTCAATACAGCGTTGTCGTACTCGGACACTGTATGCACCAGGAAAGAACATGCCTCGATGGCTGATTAAGCGGCCTGATAACGATAAGAAGCGCCGTGAAGGTCCGGTGCAAGCTTTGGGAGGAGTGAGGCGGAAGCGCGTTGCTGTCCGGGACTCGAAAATCAACGGTCGTGGGCAAATTTCGTTTCAATCGCTCTTTGAACGCATGCCACCACCAACCGGTGTTCCGCTGCCGAGACGCCGGGATCTTCTTATGCGTGCCACCTGGCTCCAGCGCAGATGGCAAGCGAGAATCAGAGGCGAGAGCCGAGCTGGAATGACGAAGAAACGGCCTTGCGAACACGATCATATAGTCATCGGCCCAAGTTAGTTGACAACTTGATCCAGTGGGCCGACATAAGTTCATGTCATGGCAATGTCATGCCGTGCATGCATGAACACATGTCACGAATAGGTGACCCGTAAAAGAGCGAGGAATACTGGGATGCACCGTCTGCTAGCTGTTTCCGGTTCGAGTCAACGCAGCCACCGCCACCGCTTCGCCGTTGAAGCAGTTGAAGCCCATTGATGCTATATAGGGACTTTGATTGATGCGCTTGCAGTCCGGCTTTGTCACACACGAAGATTAAATGGTTGCAGGCGCCTAGCAAAACCATTGTCGGCTGCTCAAATTCAAGCGTTAAAGGTGAACGCATGTAACTACTGCCTTGATGCATCCCTTGCTGAGTCAGCTGTGCACAAGCATCAGAGGCATGGCTGCCACTTCAAAACTGTAACAAGGCAGAGACCATCAGTGAACAAAAAGAAAATGAACGTATACAGTGCCACTTATCAGGCGGCGATGAGCTGTGTAAGGGCCGAGACGGAACGATTCCCCAAGACATTTCTTTCTCTAACATTGAATCAAACGACCAAAACTACTTCAATACTCGCATGCACATATAGCGGTATTATGAAACATGGTTTTAAGGCGCTTTAAAGCGCAAATGTAAATGGGACACTGCGAGATAACCCGCCATGGTTGCTTAGTGGCTATGGGGTTGGGCTCTTAAGCACGAGGTCGCGGGATCGAATCCCGGCCACGGCAGCCGCATTTCGATGGGGGCGAAATGTGAAAACACCAGTGTACTTAGATTTAGGTGCACGTTAAAGAACCCCAGGTGTCAAAATTATTCCGGAGTTCCCCGGAATCGGGGTTTTGGCACGTAAAACACTATAATTTATTTTAATTTAACAGCGAGATACATAATACTCGTAACCAACTAGCCCACATTGGTTCCTTGAAAGCAGATATAGGTAATGCGCAGCTGTAATATGTCGGCGATACGGCCATTCCCCTACTACTTGAGAGAAAAAAAAAGCGAAAACTTCTAACTACGCACCACTTCAAATTAACCTCGAGTTTCGACCGAGAAATGCCGTTGACAGCGCGCAATGTTTTCAAACATTTTCAGCACTACATTTTCTAATTACATTAGCTGCGCCGTTACCGACGATATCGGTTGCAGCGAAGATCATAGAGCAGCATTTACCAGACCGCTGTAGCCATTGCCTCAGCACTCGATTTTCTAAAGTAATGCTTCTATATGCTTGATAAATTATCAGATAAAATAACTTTTTCATCTGTCTGGCTGACCCGCAGGCAGATCAATCAGTGACGATGCGTCCAAGTAGCGGCAAATGTCGTAGAGATAAACCTGGCAGAAACAAAAAAGGCTGCCGAAACGAAACCCAGAGTTCGTTTATGAATAAAATCGTATCCTTGCCTTTTTTGGCTTTTCATCGTCGCGCCCAGAGTGAACTGAAACCTAGAAATCAGCTGCATGAATGGTACGACATTGCTGGTCGACAAAGCGGACGGAAAGCCTCACACGACTGACAAATGAAACCGCACAGAAGAACACGTGCGCCGGGCATGCCGCCGATGCCGCCGCGTCGGACCCATCGTCTGTCGAACCGGAAGTTGCCAGCAGACGGGGTACCCCACAATTCCTTGCGATTGCTCGTTTTACTGGTCACCTATTTATCTCATTCTTGTCATGCACGTCATGACATTCATGGGAATCACGTCATGGCTCGACATACACACCATGGCATTTATTCCAAACATTTTATGGCAGACATGGCATTACATGTTATTAATGTCCAGAATATATCCAGTTAAAGAAATGCATGTCATGTCATTCAATTCATTATACTAATCTCATTTATTAAATTTTCATCACGACATGGATGGCCTGTCATTTGACATAACGTGATTGTCAGTCATGCCAGTTCTATTTTCTAACAAATTATATATCATTATATCCATGGCATGAACGAAATTACATGATATGCACGCCACGACGTGATTATCATGAATTACATAAATGACATGAGGTGATGGCGTCTTGGCCATTTCTTTAACTAGATTTGTATCAGGATATGAGTGGAGATACATGCGTTCAGGACATGACAAGAATGACATGGAATGACATGTTCATGCAAGTCTTGGTACTAATCCCATATCAGGTTATGCAATTCATCGCATTTATGTCATGACAAGCATGCGATTGATGTGATCGTATTTATGCTATGTCATTCATGTGAGGTTATGCACGCATGTCATGTCATTCATATGCGTATATACGTCGAGTTAAGGAGAAGCCCGCGGCAGCATAATGTCATTCATACCATTAATGCCATGGCATGCATACATGCCATGACAAACATGTTATGTCATTGATGTAATCCCATGACACGCGCTTGTATGTCTTGTTTGTCATGCCATGACCTTTATGTCACCTCATGTCATCAATATCAGGCCATGCAGACATATATATATATATATATATATATATATATGAGTTCAAGGAACGACCACAATGATATCACGTCATTCATATCATTTATGTCATGACACATTCTATGGCAAATATGTCCTGCCATTGTTGCCATGACATGTCATTCATGTTTTGTATGCACGCATGTCATGCCGCCCCATGCCTACACTGATATATATCGAGTTGAAGAAATGTCCATGACGGCATAATGACTTAGGAGGCTAGATAGATAGATAGGTTGAAAACACTTTAAGTTAGCAAAGAATTATTCGCATTCAAAAGGCCAAGCGAACTCGAAGAATAAAAAGGTTCGCTCCTACATGTTTGGTAGCTATGCCAAATATCCACCAACGTATCATACCTTCGTTTCAGTGCGTCCGGTCATCCGTTCATTACAAAACGTGTTTCCGAGTACGCGTATTCAGAAAGCTGGATCACTTCGAAGAGATTTTTAACGAGCTAGAAAAATTGGATTCACCCAGACAACGAATAAAAAGTCGATTAATGGAAATGAGGCCGGCTCAAACGGGACATCGCGTACGAAGAAAAATTATTTGGGTGTCTTTTCTCAACACAAGCCTGCGCTTCATTTTTAATCACGCTCCCGAAGCGCGTTATGACCAACGTAACAAAATAAGCTAGGAGAGCTGACATCGGACGTTCGATTTAAAGACCAGAGGGCGCGCTGAAAGTCAAAATTAATTTAGCGGCACAGTAGCAGCAGTAGGCGGCAATTCAAACGAATGCTCCAGTCATTTTCGCACTCGGCAAAGAACAGAAAAGGCGCAGCAGCGCCTTTAAGGTGAAAGTGACATAAAAAAATTATAAAAGCAAGAAAAGTGAGCAAGTGAGAATTGCGTACCGAGCTAAGGCGAAGGGTGGGTAACGGGGAAGGGGGGGGGGGGGTTCGCACCACGTCTCCAAGAGCCACTCCAATGTGATTGGCAAACGCCCGAGCGATTTCTCAGAGAATTGAACCGCCCATCTTCCTTTTTCTCTCTCTCTCTCTTTCTCATACTTTCACTTTCTCCTCACCCATCGCTGCACACACGCTCTCTCGTACGGCCACTGGCGCACGGGGGAGGAGGCGGTGAGCTCCGCGACCCGCGGCTATCAGAATATTGATGAGACTTCCAGCGCAGCCCTTGGCTCCAGACACAATCAGCAAGGGAGATGGCGAAAAAGCGCGCCTCCACACAACATATACTTCTCGAAGAGAGCGAAAAAAAAAAATAAGCAGAGTGATGCATGGATATACATATACAAATATATATATGACGAGAAACAAATATGGGTATGAATGCCAAGTGCAATAAATATCATTGGGCGTCGTCGTCGTCATGGTCTCCTTCGAGGAATCGCCAAGAGCACCTACCAGAAAATGCGGTAAAGTACTTCTTTTTTACTCTGCTTTTTAAATCTTCGACAAAACGGTTTGAGGAGAGATGGTGGGAAGGGTGAAAGATCAGAGAAGAAGAAATAAAGCCCGAAGCTGGGAGAAGATCGAGAGGACAGGTTTTGTTTAGAAAACGGAAGACCGCCGCCCGGAACTGAACGGGGCGCCGCCGCCGCCGCCGACTTGTCCATTCCCCTCGGCGCCTCCTTTGCGTTCTTTTACATCCGCCCGTCACACGCTTGGTCGAACGCGTGGGAGGCGCGAGGCAGAAGTGAGAGGTGAGCGTTCGATGGTTAAAAAAAAAACAAGAATCTACAAAGGTAATGCCAAGGCAAAAAGAAAAGTGCGGAGCAAAGAGAATTCGGCACAGGGTGGAACGGGCCAGGGAGAACATGACTGCCGATGCCATTGATAGATGGACCGGGCCTGATCGCCACGGATGGGCGTTTTGCAGATCGAACCGGCGAACATGCAGGTCCAGGAGGAGAGCGGAGAAAAAAAAAAAGACGGAAGGAAGGTAGCATGAAGCAGACCGCAGTTGTTGCGTAAAGTAAAGAATACGGCAATGAGAAGTGAACGCTATATGAAGCGGAGAGAGCCGCAGCAATGCAGAATACTGAAGGAGAGTGTACTGAATTTATTCCGCCAATTCTTATTCCTTGTTCGGCGAGTGTTCCTGAAAACGCAGTACAAAAGCGGAGTGCCAGTCCAGTCGAGGAAATCTGTCGCCCTGTTCGCCCTAATAGCGTATGCCTACGGACGGTCGCCGGGGGTATATGTAGCAGACGAAGCAGCTTCGGAAACGCTGTTTCGGCAGCACTGTTTTTCTTGGGGCTTGAGTCGGTATACGGCGGACTGTACACTGAATGCGTACGGTCTGTGCGTTTTATCTTTAGTAGGCATTGATGAAAAAAATTGCGGTTTCCTTTTCCTCTTGAAATCACGTAAAGCGTTAAAATACCGACACCGAGACTACACACAACCAAGGTTTAAGCTTCCCCATACAAAGCCAGCCTGCTCATATCACTGAGTGTTCTGAGCGCGTGCATCTGAGCTCAGTCGGTTCTACGCCACAGGCCGTAGTTCTCCCAAAAGCCGCTCTGAATCGCGCCACAATTTCGACATGGATGGTCGCACATCTTTGTTGCCGACAACTTACATCGTTAGTGAGTATGGTTAACACCCATTTTATTTCAGCGTTTCATATTAATGCTTATTTTCAAGCGCACAAAGTTCATCACGTATTTTTCTACACGGCGAGCTCTTTGACGAATTCAGACCAGTGGGAGTTTTTGTTTTGTCAGGAATGCACGAGAAATTGCCTCCAAAGTAATGCCGTAATTTAAAGATTTGATAACTTCACTGGGAGGAAACAAAAAGAAGATTTCGGATAAACGATTCCAGGGATATTTTGACATTTATCCAGAAAAGGTTGCAGTGCTCTTCGCATTATTATTCGCCAAGTAAGATGGACACTTCGATTTGCAATTAGATCCATGTTTCTGGGAGCCGTTGAGAGCCGCCGGTACCGAATAATAGCAGCGCAGGAACTGCTTCTTCCATTTACGTCCCGCCTCTTTTTTGCTCCTCAGTTGGCCGCACGCACAAGGTTATAACCCCCTCTCGTCGAGCATTTCGCTTCGATAGTGTCCCGGGCACAACCGTATTGCTTCCATAGTGCCACGGGCGCACTTGGTGCTGACATCTCGCACAAGTCGGCCCCCCAGCGAATTATTCTTCGCAATTTCCTCTGGTCACGTGTCGTGCCCCTGAACTTGGCCTAGCAAGTGCTGGTCGAACTTTAGTGCCCCCTACCTGGGTGATTCCGTGGTCTCCTAATAGTAAGAAAAAATTTCCGAGCATTCATTTGATATTTAGTTGAGCTTATATTGCATTCAATAATTTTTATTTAGCAAATCTATACAGTTTCCTAGTTGTACTTTTGCACCGTTTACTCCAGAGGAGGTCATGCTCAAATCACCAGCGTGGATTCACATCCGTTGTCTCTTGCACAGCGCCGCCATCCTGGAAAGCTATCAAACACACCTAGTCGCTCATACTGTGCCAGTTACTCATTATTGTGGGCATCCATCACGGCTCACAACGACACGTTAGGATGATTTCTGGCGAGTTTGCTATTTCCCATTCCGGCATACCATTCCCGTATTCCGCGATATGTTTGCAGATGAAGAGCCATGCGTTCTGATCTAAATTATTTGGCGACGCGCGCGTGTGCAGCATACCCCACACCATGCGTCTTCGATTCGCTGCGGGCGCGGGCATGCCTGCATCTTTGCTGTAGCACCACACGAACATGTCGGCAGGAATTTCATGTCTGTTCAAATCGCGATTAGGTGGGGGTCAGTCGCATTATAGAAAAAAAAAGCAAAGAGGTGGTCCATCGGCAAGAGAAAAATAATTTAAGTTTCAGTGACAGGAACGCGTATGAAATATATAGCTTTGGGAAACCTGCGAGCAATAAAGAGGCCGCAAGCATTGATCCTGTACGCTAAGCTTCAAGTCAAAATAAATAAAAAATATATTTTTTTGGATGGGGGGGGGGGGGGGGGGGGGATATTTGTCCTGTGCTTGACCTGCAAACAAAGCTGTAGCGTTTTGCAACGCAATCTTTCATCGCGACACACAGGCAGGCCGGAATCCTGCGTTCGCGTCAGAAATGCGTTTGTTTCCTGCAGCAAAAACGGCGTATTGAAGAAAAGAGCTTAAAGTACTCGCTAGATTCTATCCAAAACTGCGAGAGCACGCTGGCCATTGCCGGGCGAATCCGTTGGGCGAAGCAGACATACCAGTCATCGTAGATAAAATTCCGCAAGAATTTTGTAGGCTTAAGTCTGTATGAATACGAAGGCTGTCGACATTGTTACCATTGCGGATCTAGTGTGCATGTGGGGTATTAATCCAAACTTGGCCCCCAGCCCGAGGTTGGGAATGGAGCGGTGTTCCAAGAAACGAGAGCAGCCTGCGTTACAGAGAAATTGAGCGTGCCAAGCGATCCCGTTCTTTGCGCTCAGTTCTGGTGTCGTAAGAGGTGAATTCGTTTTTCGCTCGGCTTAACGCTGCACGGGACAGGTAAGATAAAACGAGCTCTTGCTGCACGTTTTGCTATTGTTTTTCACTTCCTAGTTTACGTACTTACGTTTTGATGCTTCACTGCGCTGAGCTGAGTGTACTTACCGACTGTTGTCATGGCGACTGCTGGCCGACGTGGGCGTGAGTACACTTGGGGTGGCTGGATATAATATACGGGTGGGCTCAGTCACCCACGCATTTCAATCAGAAGCGTTTTGCAACGTTTCTTTTTATTCATCTTTTCACGTCATTAGTGCGTATTATTGATGAACATTGCAGTCACTCTTAGTGCCTTAGTAGAGATTGAGCGTTTTGCGTGCGACGACACTGTTTCCCGTGTCTCGGGTTCGCAATAAATGAATGACAAATTCATGGTCTCATGTAACTATAGCGCGTTAAGCGTAGGTTGCACCATATAATACATTTTTAATGCGAAGAAAAAGACTCTCAGTGCCCCTGAGCCCCACCTTTTCTGCGTTACTCCTGCTACGCTGTGGTGGCCATTGAGAGAGCGGAGATTTCGCCTCTAGTAATAGGGCCGGCTTCTGCAGCGATTACTGCATTGCACAAACGTAGCTCAATAAAGCAACCAAAGGTAAAGTCAGGATGGGGTACTTCTCGTCTATTTTAGATACCACTACTAGACGCAAGCGTGAAGCCGGCTCTCTAATCAGTATTACATAAAGAAGTAAGACTGAGTGACAGACTTTTTTTTTATTAACTGTATTTAACGACACATTGGTGCCTGTATATAGGTGGCACTGGTTACTTATTTTCTTTTAATAATTGTGTTCAAAACGATGAAAATGATAGAAACAACGACTAGTAAGAATACAGCGACAGCTGTTCAAAAAAATGTACAACACGTGTGTTCCTAAAGTTCAGAACATATAAATATTCCTCGTGCTGCTGCAAAGGAAGCTTCTCTTGCGGGTGACATTACCGAGTACAAAACTTGCGAATGCGGACACAAACGGTCCGGGAACATGAAGGCGCAAGGAAACACGTTCTTACGCTAGATTTGTTCTGAAGAGTATATACAAAACAATCGCCACGTTGGATACATTATTAGTGAAGGTGGCTGACCAATGACAAACAGCACGAGGCTGAAATTTGCTTTGTCAATTTGGCCCCTGATTTCCTGAAAACAGCCTGGAAATGTGGCTTTCTTTCTTTATTGTTATTGCGATACAACACACGCCGACTTACTCGTAAAGCGACGCGACTGCTTGAAATCAACTCTGGTGTAACGTGTGCAAAAACTGACGTTGTTATCCGGACTAATTCTGACACGCTGTGGTGGCTTAGCGACTATGGCGTGGTACTGCCAAGCATGAATTCACGGGATGCAATTCCGTCCGCGGCGTACGCCTTTCGATGGGGGCTAAATGCCAAAACGCCGGTGTACCGTGCATTTGGTGCACGTTACCCTCACTAGGGTGTGCCTCACAATCAGACTGTAATTTCAGCACGTAAACCCTCATAATTTAATGTGAGCAGATTCTGGACCAATCCATCCTTCTGGGGTTATATTATGTAGATATTCTATGCGTTTCCCCATCTTTTTGCCGTTTGGCACTGGCTGACATGGAGCCAATCCTTCGTTATTGCCAGTATTGACCACCTGCGGCTACAGGTGATCAGAAATGAATAGAATCAAGAAAAAATAATTATTACAAATAATTCGGCTCTCATTTTTGCGTTAAACTGCCAGCGAGCATGCCATTGCAGGTGACAAATTAAGAAGAGCGTTAAATATTTTTTTTCTCAGTACAGGCTCGGCTGTATAAGCCTGAAAACAAATAGTTCATTAAAGCGTGCAAGCGAACTTGGAGAGCTGCCGAGGGTATTAGATGCTCTTTCTCTTTGCGCTCTCACCGGAATCGTTTCAGATTAAAGGGCTTTCCCAAAAGAGGACATCGATGCCCTGCCTAATATTTTTCTTAGGAATGATTTTATGGTGCTATCAAAAGGCATGAATGCTATCTTTTGTGGTCGTTTCCACACGTGCAGGAGCCATCTCGAGGCGTTCCGGGTGAAAGAGCGTTGCGTCACTTTTGTATCGCGATACATTTTTACGCGCCACGTATATCGATGGCGTGACAGCGCACTTCGGTCCGGGACAGCCGCGCATCAACGTGCACGTAACACGTATTCCGCGCTATATAACTACGCAGCATCAATGTCGGTTCCTCTTATCTTTCCTTCTCCTTTCTTTTTTCTTGTTCCGTGAACGGCGCCGCGCCCAGGAGCCGCGTTCCGAACAAGACGAGAATAACGCTTTGCATAAATCATGCGCATCGTTTGGCGGCAACGCTTCGAGCGCTATAGCGCGCCGACACTACGCAGGCGTGAGTGTACCGGTCTCTGCAGTTTCCATAACGACTGAAATTAGCATCAGTAAAGGCGATAAGGATGGCGGCTGGATGTTCTCCCATGTGAAATCGTGCGTTTTGCAGGGGCCTTTGAGACTCGTTTGCCGTAGGCTTCGTAGAAAGCAGTCAACATCACTGCAGGGCTCAGAGCGGTAAGCATACTAGCGACTTGCTAATGTGTTTGGTAAGATGCGTAGAGGCGTCGGCGTTGCTCTATTTAAGGAGCTTGTTCCGTGGTTGGCGTTAAGAACTGACTGCCATAAATTACAACGCCATATTACGGTAAGCAGAGTAGCACTGCATAAGGAGCGTAAGAACTTAAAGAGTTTGTACTTTTGCAGTCTTATGCAGGGCGTTCGGGGCTATTAGCTATACCGGGTGTTTTTCTTTTTTTTGTTTAAAAGGTACAATTTTTTTTTTAAGATTGCCAGTGCCACATGGCACAATTCTAGCCCTTGATCTTCATTACTCGATGAGGCGGCTATCAGTTCTACGAGAAATCAAAATGCTTCATTAAATAATTAAAACAATCACGCGAATTAACTTTTTTTTATTTAAGTACATTACAGCACAGATTTAAATGTCCGAATTATAGCCGGTGAGTTCGCAAGGCGTATCCACATGGAACGAATTCTCAGGACTGCACCAGTTTCTAGATATTAATTTTCAACGTGTCCGACAAAATGCATTGGCGTTCCAAATAATTCATTTAAGGAAACGCTGTTTAATACATTTAAGCACAAAAGTAACTGGCACACCAATACATTTCATCGGAAATTTTAAGAAATATCTCGAAACTAAAAAAATTATGGGGTTTTATGTGCCAAGACCACGTCGCCTGTGTGAGATAGCACAATTGGAATCCTTGATCTAAATTACTCGATGAGACGGCCATTACTTCTACGAGAAATCAAAATGCTTGATTAAATAATTACCATAGTTACCCTAACTGTTTAATAATTACTAATTATGGCACCGGCTATAATTCGTAGATTTATATATGTGCCATAATTAGTAATTATTAAAAAAGTTAGGGTAACTATGGTAATTATTTAATCAAGCATTTTGATTTCTCGTAGAAGTAATGGCCGTCTCATCGAGTAATTTAGATCAAGGATTCAAATTGTGCTATCTCACACAGGCGACATTTACCAATTTTGGACCTTCTACGAAAAAGAAAAAAAAAAGTTGTCGCAGTTTTCCCCTTAAAGGCGAAGCATCAATTGCGATAGCAAATTTGTAGAGGAGGAGGAGGAAACAACTTTATAAAAAAAATTTCAGGGCGTTGTAGGTGGCCGCTTGTCTGCGGCGACCTCTTCCGCCCAGGCAACGATTCCTTTTTGTAGCTTTTCTTCAGGAGACCGTATTGGGGACTCCCATGTCGTTTCAGAGGGAGCTGGCAGAAGCTCTCTGGGTGGGGGAAGACCCTCGCATTCCCAGAGGATGTGTCTTTGGTTTGCTATGGCATTTTTGTCGCAGTTTTGGCATATTGGGTCAACCTCCCCATCTGTGAAGATCGCTAAGCGATGAGGAGTGATAAGGCTGTTAGTTTGAATTCGGCGGAGGACAGTGGCCTGCGCTCTTGTAAGGTTGCTGTGTGGTATTGGGTATATTTTCCTGTTCTCTTTGTATAGGTTGGTGAGTTCGTTGTAGGAAGTCACTACCTCTCCCATCGGGGGGTCCGGTTCCAAGGAGAGCGCGACCCGGTTTGTTAACCCTCGGGCCACTCTATGCGCTTCCTCGTTACCGGGATTTCCCGAGTGAGCGGAGACCCAGACAAGATTGATTTTTGTTCTGTCGTACTGATTAAAGTTTTTCAAGATCTTGGCTGTATTTAGTCCCACACTGCCCCTCATAAAGCTGAGAATAGCGCTCTTAGAGTCGCTCAGGACAGTATGGGTAGTTGGGTTCATGATGGCCAGCGCTATGGCCACTTCTTCGGCCTCTTTGGTTGATGCGGCTCTAGTTGAGGCCACATTTACAATTCTAGATTTTCCGTCCACGGCACTCAGGGTGTAGGTGTTGTATCCCTGGTTGGCGGCATCGACAAAGACCGCGGTTTGGTCTTGCGTGTGCTTTTCGCGTAGTTTGTCTGCCCTGGCTTTTCTCCTGCCATCGTGCCTGCCTGCCAGGGTGTTTTTGGGTAATGGCTTGATTATTAGGTAATGTCTGATTGCGGGAGGTAGTGGTGCTCAGCCTCCCGTGGTGTATATGGGTTTAATGTTCAGTCTACTCAGGATGTGTAGTCCCGTCATCGTGTCTGATAGGCGTATTATTTGTGCTGTTTTGTGTGCTTCGATCAGCTCCTCTAGGGTGTTGTGCATTCCAAGTTGGAGGAGCTTCTCGGTGCTGGTATAAACAGGCAAACCTAGTGCCCATTTGTACGCTTGTCTAATTATAACTTCTATTTGAGCTTTGTCTGATTTCCTGAGATGATAATAGGGGAAGGAGTAGACTATGCGGCTGATTAGGAATGCCTGAATCAACCTACACAAGTCCATATCCTTCATTCCTCTGTGTCTGTTGGCCACTCGCCTGAGCAGTCCACAAATTTGTTTGGTGGTGTTCTGCAGTTTTGTGAGGGCCGCGGTATTCTGCGTGTTGTGTTGAATAAGCATACCCAGCACTCTAATGGTCAGAACCGGAGGAACCGGGCCGCTTTCCAAGACAATTTTGATCGGTGCCTGTTGTTGGGTGTCAGTGTCTGGCGTCTTCTTGGCTTTATTTCTAATGATTAGGAGTTCGGATTTCGTGGGGGAGCATGTTAGCCCGTTGTGTCTGACATACTCTTGCACAACATTTGCTGCCTCCTGTAACGCGTCATTTATCGCGAATTTGTAGAGAGCTATACGGAGTAATGATAGTAGCTTTTTCAGCTGTATAAACTTGGACATGCAGCAGCACCGGCAACACGCAGAACTTGTCGACGCCGTCGGCGTTTTGCCCGTGTTCGCACAAAATGCGTGCGGCGTTGGTGACTGTTGCCGGAGCCTCTGATATAAATAGGCACTTGGTGCCGCAGCTAAACGTCACCTCCCTTCCCCCCCCCCCCCCCCCCCCCCCCGACGGCCTTTCGCGCGTAGGAAGAAGGCGCGTTTGCTGTACATATATGGTGATTCTAAAGGAGGAAAGAGACGCCTACTTCTGCAGCCCTTAAGGGAGCACGGCGCAGAACGCGCGTTTGTTCTCCGCCGTGGGTTCACTCCCCGTGAAAGCGCGCGTCCCTCGCGCCCTTTCACTCGCACATACAGCGTTCGCGGCGCGCGGCGACGATTTCATCTCCATTGACGTCATACGGAACCTCACGGCGACGACGACGGCGACGCCGACGGCAGAACTCTGCTTTGGAGTATGCTATCGCAACAAAAAAAGAAAGAAACACCCGGTGTAAGGAAAGGTCTGCCACAGAGTAATAACATAGCGCACATTTTTAAACAAAGCGCAAATAGAATACGCTTCTTGCACATTCTCTTGCGCAGAAATATAATGATCTACATCCTGGACACGCGTCATCAATTTGATAGTCGTGCAGTGTGTTTGCAGTATAGCGTCTCTGCACGAGAGTCTCTAAAAAGCAGAAAAAATGATCGAGGAAAAAATATATAATACAGAAGTTCTCGATTTTGAATAAACATACGGGAATACTCGAGACAATAAATATATAAAATTAAAATATATTCTTGCTTCTTGGTTCGCTTTTGAAAGAAGAGTTTAAATATGGAATTTGGAAGGAATTCATATAACTGTCCCACGTGCGGATGTACTTAGTGGTAGTGGTGTGTGCGCGAAGGACGGAGGCGCCATGGTAACCGGCTGTCATCATAAATCATAGTTACAACACCAAGAAAGACGAGACACAAACTTAAACTTTACTACAGGACTGGTTCTGGAGATCAACTGATTTTACTGTATTCTGACATTGGCGGCCAACTGAGAGAATGCATGACATATCACTCAAATCGTCCATTATGAGCGGGAACCAGTATCCTGCGCATTTCGTGCATGTGCTTCTTCTTTCTTGGTGTTATAACTACGCTTCACAACGCAGTAACCATCTCGCCCGGTTTTCAGCGATAGTAGTGGCCGACTACCGCGCCCCCTTCAACAAAACGCCAATCGAGCCAAAAGACTGGGCCGTTCCCGCAACTTATGTTCCACCAAATGAAGCAGCTTTTGCGGTATCTGAAGGTTTCGTTTCTCTAAGTAAACACACTTTCCCTGGCGAAAACTGCGAAGCAGTTTTTTTTTTCTAAACGAGGACACATGCTTAAGTGACCTTCAGACTCATTACAGTGACTATTGCGACGTAAACTCTTGTTCCTGACATCGGCCTGGCCGTGTGTACATATTTAAGATAATGCGTAGCGTTCCGCTTTGAGTGCTGGGACCGTACTTTGTAACGTGCCATACTATGTCCTGTGATATTTTTTCCTTATCGTTCGTTATGTAGAGTGGCCGATACCAGCGATAACCGCGTCTCGGTGGCGAGGCAATGACAAATGGAGAAAATCAATAAAATGTAATTATCCAGAGGTTTAACATCCCGTAATTGCACAGTGGGTTATGAAGGACGCCGTGGTGGAGGGCTACGAATTGACTTTCACCACCTTGGTTTCTTTAGCGTGCGCCCAAAACACGGTACACGATTGTGTTTTCGCATTAGGCTTCCGTCGGAATGGAATGGAATTTTACCCGCGACCTCCAAGTCAGCACCGCAACGCCATAGCCACTGAGTCATCGCGACGATCGAGTAGGGGAAAGAATAGAAACTGAAGTGAAATTTTTAGAGAACAAAAAAGATGCGGCTTATTCAACAAAGTGCTTGGAATCTGCGTCTTAAGCGTAGCTTTATCGAATCGTTTCAAATAAATGCGACGCATGATGCGTGTAATTGTATTTCATTCCCAATTTACGTAATTATTGGCACGAACTGCTTAAATGAGAACGCAAGTTCCCATTGCTTTATGCTATTCGAGTGGTGAAATAATCATTGTGAGCAACGGAGTATGTACGAAGAAGCATCAAACCGATTAAACACAGCGATGCATGTCGAATGCTTCGACACCTCTGACGATCAACCGATCAATAAATCACCCCGTGCAGCCACGGAATCGCGGAGACCTCCCGCTTAATCTGTCCGGATCAGCCGCCCTTTGTCTTTTATAAATGCCCTTTGTTTTGTAAATGTTCTGCGTGCTTTCTTCCTCCACGCAAAAGCCGTGTGAAAGCTCGAAATTGCCTGAGCTGCTCTGGTTCAGACACACTGCCAACGCTGCCTGCTGCTCGCTTGCCCTGTATTCACATTAGATTCCGGTGGGGGTTAGAATCTATCTATCTATCTATCTATCTATCTATCTATCTATCTATCTATCTATCTATCTATCTATCTATCTATCTATCTATCTATCTATCTATCTATCTATCTATATATATATATATATATATATATATATATATATTGGAGACATCGACACCAAACCTAAAGGAAAAGGAAAAGAAGCCATATGTCCGGCATGCTAGGCCCCAGCGACTATAATTCGATAGCATTATGAATATACTGCCTGCAGGATAAGCTCGCGTAACAAACCACATTAAAGATATGGCGAGGACACATAGTATGCACTGGTGTAAGGATGCGTCCGCCAAGTCAGTACCTCGATTAGCCAGCCTCCGTGATCCACCAAGTTTACTGTTACTCTCTCTCCAGGATCGACCTATTACACTTTATGAAGGATCGCTCTTAAAGAAACTCCCATGGAAGTTTCCTTATGCAGATGCTTTGAGTACAGAGCAACGCCATACCGTGTTACAGAGTCGCGACAATAAGTAAACGAATTGTGGCTATCGCGTGTTACATAAACGGCATAGTGGGTCAGGCTTCCATAAAGAACCTTATGAGAACTGAAATAAATAATAGTGGATACCCGTCTCATATTTTAGATGACAGAAGCGACAAATACATCATGATCATTACTCGTAATACCCCTACCTGAGCATAGCGGCACATCAGTACCAAAAGAGATTACGTTAAGAATTTACTAGAGGAAACAAAACCAAGAGTAAAGCACCACCGCGGCCTTCATTTTGGGCTCGAGTACAGTATTAAGCGGCTTCTATGGCCGTAAAATTAAGTTTTTGCGTGGTTTGCCACCTGATGGATGATCTCGCAGACGCGCGGTCTTTGCCACAAGCCCTTTTATGGTTTTCCTTAAGCCGTGGAGGAAGATAAAGAAATAAAGAAAATGCTATAAAAAAGACTTGTCATGCACTTTACTTTTTTTTTTCGTCTTCATATTTTGAAGAAACACAAGGGCCGTGAGGTCGCGTTCCTAAAATTCCGCGGCAAAATGTCGCCGCTGAAGTTACCGGCTTCCAGAGTTGGTAACGTCACAAATTTAGTGTCAAACTTTTGTTTTGCGGGCGAAGGTAAAGTTAAGGCTCGTTCATTTTTTTTTATTCCCTCGACATCGTGTTTTTGTTTTAACGCACTTTTTCACGGTAATTATTGCCTTGAAGCCCTCGCAAAAGACGTAACCGAAGCAGTGCGCTAAAATTAAGCCCCACACAGGGTGCCGGATGATGGATGTTGCGGTCGTTCCGCTCCGTAATGTCGACCATCAACCACACACGCGCTTGAAAAAAAGATTTTCTAGAGAAGGTGTATGTCATATTTTCTTCCAGTATACTGCCTCCAGTAAGCGATCAATACTGAGCGCACAAAACACGACATGGTAGATCTAATTGGGCGCGAGAAAGCTTAGTGCAAACTGATAAAAATTTTGGACGCCTTTCTTACTATTTTAGTTTATATTAGTTATTACAGTTAGCACGAGTTAAGTCATAGGCTCGGTTTGAGCAGTGAATTAAATTTTATGCGTAAGTGTAAATTGACCCATTGAGCGAAATGCAGCTGCACTATAGCGTGAAACCTGGGGACGTGCGAAGCAAGCAGTGGTGCTCCGCTAATGGCCTCATACTGCCTTAAGCAATGGCTCATAACCCCGTAAACGCGGCTTCCCCATTACGACGGCAGAAGAGAAGTGAGATTATACGTTGTAATTATGAGCGGCAACGCAGACAGCTGTGGAAAACGACGACGAACGCGAGACCGGTCGGTACGCGGGACGCTTGCGCACTGTCACGACGACAGAAGACAGGAGAGCGTGCCGCTTGCTTGCCGTGATGGCCACGATCGGAGACGCCGACAGCTCGAACGCATAAGGTGCTTCGCACCTATAACAGAACATTTACTGACGCTATTTCTGTGCAAATAAACCGCTTTTCGAAGTGCTTCGACGGGATCTAGCTGATATGGCAGGAGTTCATGGTGCCTTGCGCTGCAAAGGCGACACAGACAGGAACACTAACGCGAAGAGACAACATGAACACGGACCTTGCATATCAACAACATCTTATTCGTTGGCTTAGGCTACAGTCATATATATATATATATATATATATATATATATATATATATATATATATATATATATATAAAGCTTACAGAGATTACACAGTTAGTAAACTGCGTGCCACATGCCGTACGTTCATGTTGATTCACACTTCATTGCTTGTGATCTTATCCCCCGCAAACTCTCCGATATATCATGCTCGCGACTCTGTTGCACTAACTTGATATGACCAGAAAGTGTACGCAAGCAACAGGGAGTGGTAGTGCACTACAACAATATCGAGCCAAATGTGGCTCAAATTAATATCTTTAGACCAGCAATAAACCGATTTCATGACAATTCTTTTAATATAGAGAAACGTCTATTTTTTTCTTTTTATTTTTTTTGAACAGTTCTATAACTCATGAACGCAACACACTGCTCTCATGGCTTAAGCAGCGTTGCTAAGAGACCATGCCATTATACTAAGTCACTGATATTCAGCGAGAAAATATGTATTTATTGATACCCCATCATCATTAAGTCGTAATCATGTCGTTGTGGTCGTTCCATCGTCATCGTCATTCGTTCGTCGTCTTGCCTGGGATGCGCATGATCCAGTGCCACTGGTTGCCACTATAGCGAGATGGTTCCCGGTGAAAATGTGTCCAGTTTTGTCGTGTACTCTATACTTGCAAATACGAAGCACGTGTGTTTACACATGCAACTGTATACATGTTCACCTTTTGTGGGTCCCTTTTGTGGGTCCCTGGGTCCCTGGACTCAAAAATAGAACATTTTTGATATTTCTGACTGACTGACTTTGTGATTCTTTTATGCAGCATTTTGTCACAAATTTTGAGACAATATTTTAAGGCGAAAGCCTTATATGTCTCGTTTTGAAGTGAGATTGAAAAATGAAGTCAAAATCGGGCAAAAAATTGGTAAAAATATGTACAAAAACTAAATAACATCATTGCAAACCCCATAACATCATATATAAATTGATAGGTAATTACAGAAGAAATATAAATATTGATAAATGATAATGATAGTCATTAAGTGAATTATGATAATTAGCATGGCACAGCGGAAAAATGGGTCGGAAAAACCGAAAAGGGGCCAAGAACCGAGAATTATAGAATAGTAATGGGTAATGATGGTAATGATGGTAATGATAAAAAATGGGTATACAGAGAGGTGAATGACGTGGATTAAGAGTGAATTGATGGTGAATTAAAGGGGCTTAGTTAGGTGATAGGAGTCAAACGAAAGGTAAGGATGAGTTACAGTGAGCTAAGATAATAAAGAGTAAATGAGAGTGAATTAAGGGTGAATGGAGGTGAATAAAGTGGCTACAGGATGAATCAAGAGTGATGAAAATTGGTAATTTGGAATAATAGAGCAAACCAAGTATAATGGAAGTAAAACCGAGATGATAGAGCGAATGAAGGGGAACCAAGCAGTGATAAGGTGAATCAAGAGTGAATCAAGTGTGAATTAAAAGTGAATCAAGCAGGTTATGGTGTGGGTAGTAACCTTGCAAAAAATTATATGTGAGATTCGAGGGTCCAAGTGAGAGTGACTCAGCAAACAAATGCTGAGTCACGGTTTGAGTTTGGTGAGTCATAGGAAGGGTGACTTGCAAACAAACATGATGACTTGCAAAATGACTGTAAATTGCGGTCTCAGAGTGATGATGACTTTGCAATAAAGTGATTAAACACGGTCCAAGTTTGGTGAATAAGGGTTGACTTGCAAAAATTGACTATTCCCTCCTCCTATAGGAGTAGGCAGGCGTTGTGCCCCTCTCGGTGGCAGTTGTCAGCTTGCTCCCTCCTTAATCCCTTTGTGTCCTTGTGTGTATATGTGTACAAATCAAATAATAATCATTATAATAAATTGACTTTGCAAAATATGGGTTCGGCGGTAACATGACTCGGGAAAAAGTGCTCGTCGTGTCATTGAGTTAGCGGCGCTATTGCTTTCGCCTTCAAGTCATGTTTCGTAGCGTAAGGGATCCCTAGTAATTTTTCTTTGCCAAGTGGCGAGGAATAGCCGCTGCCACTTTAAAGCCGCCAAACTCTCTTATTCCGTGACGTTAATAAAAAAAATGTTCGCTAAAAGGAACAGTGCTCTTCCGAAACATCAATGAAAGCTTCGCCTGAACTGATCCATAGCGCGTAAGAATCCGCATACTATTTTTTGTTTTTGTTTTTATAGATTGTTGATTGTGTTGTTTGCGTACTGCAGCGGCTATTTCTTGCGGGGGTTCGTTTTATTAATGATGTCTTTGTGGTGATATAACAAAACCCAGTAAAGCGTGCTATTCCTTCTCTCTCATCTCCCTCTTTTTCAACTTTCATTACTGAAAGGTGACTGCTATACCACATGCTATGCATGCAGCAAGCGCTACATATTTATTTTTACACCTTTCTATTTTCGCCAATTACTCCTAGTAGTGAAATTCATAATTTTTATAAGCACTAATTTCTTCTCATGTTGCCGTTTCATTCATGCAACGTTTTATCGCTGTAAAAAATCTGGTGGCATATTCGTTGCTAACAGTCCAAAACTGTCATAATTCTATCAGCGGAATCGTTTACCACAATTTTATTTTTGATAGCGTCTGTGCTAGAAACGTTGCCCTACCGCCCTATATGTATATAGTAGTCATGAAATGACACTACGTCACAGGAAAACGGAAGCCACGCGGAACGTGTTTTTCGATGCATACTTGGCGCAATGGAGCCCTCAGTTCCGGCCTGTCCATTTCATGCTGCCCAACAGCTGATATGTGACTCGGGCCGAAATGTGCTTCCTGTGGTTCCAGTGTATATAATGCCAATACACCGTGGAACGGTGTTCACGCCGTAATGACCAACGCAAATATTGCGTGACGTAAAACGTACGCACTGACACCAAGAGACGCCACGGCGAAATTACACCATAAACAGTTTCATTGCGACTCGCGTATAGTGCCAAATATTTTTTTCTCGCCATATTGCTTGACAGTCATACTCTGCGAGTCTTTCTGAAAGCGTACGTGTACCTCGTCGGGCAGCAATAAACTGAAAATCGTTTTCGGAAGCTGGGATCCTTGGACCAAGGCTATGCACATTGTTCGCGTCGAAAGCAACGACTGCATGTATCTCCAGTGCACAGGCCTCTGCGACCATTTATATTGCCCTTGCTGTGCATCTTCACGTCCGTGCGCAAGAAGTGCTACGTATGTTTCAACTTCCTTCTCCCTTTCGTCCCTTTCTCTCAATGGATGCTAAAAAAAACGAAAGTACGTCTATAGTTAGCCTACCTGTCTTTCTTTTCTGTCTTTCTTTTTCGAATTTTGTTTACGAAAGGAAGTCCATTCGAAGGTTCGGCACTTGAAACGAGAGACACTCTTCCCCGTGCATGCTATCTGTGACCACCCGGCAAATAAATAAATAAATAAATAAATAAATAAATAAATAAATAAATAAATAAATAAATAAATAAATAAATAAATAGATAAATAAATAAATAAATAAATAAATAAATAAATAAATAAATAAATAAATAAATAAATAAATAAATAAATAAACTAAAACAGCAAAGAAACAACGTTATTATGTTGGAGAAGCATAGTAGGCTGTAAGTGATGATTTCTGAAATGACAAAACGAGGTAGAGATGCTTCTTTGCCACATGACTGGTGCGTTTTTTGTTTGATTCCAGGCTAGCGTTTCGACAAGGTGGACGTATTGAAACACAAGCTTCAAGCAACAAGCGGCGCCTGACTTCTGGTGTACTTTAACTACGAACAGACAAAGCCTTCTCCTGTCCATCAATATTAGCTCCGGCAGGTTTCTGCCTCCACTTGCTGTAGCAAAACGGGAACTGAACGGAACATAGCAGAACGGGAACTAGGGAAATGTTATATGCGCAGTGGCGAACACCATACACGCGAGAACTTCAGAAGTGACGGAAAAGCGAAACAAGCGCACCGAAATATCGCGTTGCCACGGCTGCTGGAGGCGTCCTTGCAGGGCGTCGCTGACGGGGAGCCAACAAGCAGCAGCAGCCGCCCTATAGAAGCGCCGGGGAAAAGGAGTCCTGTGACGCCACGCCATCTAGGGGTGAAAAACGGCATTGGGCCCCGGAGAACCCTGCAGTCGACAGATGGCGGTGTTAATTCGAGCGCGATAGAATCGAAACCGGGCAGCCGACCGTGAAATGCGGAGAATCTGCTTCGCTGGAGGTGGATAAGTTCACCGGGCATTCTGGGCCCGCCTTGGCAGGCAGAGTGCTCCGAACGAGTATAAAGATATGTTTCTTTGCTTCGTGTCTGTTTACATGCCTCGATTTGGCTCCCCCTCTTCCCGCCGGCCTCATCTGCAGAATCTCGTCAGATTGTCCCCGGTCTTGTCGTAGTCGCGCGAGAGAACGATTCCTCTGGGCCCCTGGATGCTCCGATGAAAAGCACCCCATTTTCCTTGCCACTTTTTTCCATATCTCTTCTGCTTTGACCTTAGTAAGAGCTTCGTTCTCTCTCCACATGCACCGCCACCATCTTGAGAGAATTTCGCGCTCGCTCGGATGGTCTTGCCCTGTGTAACACGTTGGGTGAACAGGGCGCGAAAAGTTTATTGTCGCCCCCCTCCCCCCCCCCTTTTTTTTGGGGGGGGGGGCGAGGGGAGCATTTTAGGACAAGAACATCGCAGGAGGACTGGTATTCAAGCGATGGTGTGTTGGTTATTGCATTCGAGAAGAGAATGGGAAGCGTGGCGCGAAGCTCAGCCATAAAATTCAGGTTGATTTTGCGCAACTCTAGCGCTATATTTGAAACTTGAGACTGCTAAGGCGACACTCTCAGTCTGCCTTCTTGTCTGTTAGTTTCTTCATTGAAATTTATTCTAATGTTGGCGCGATAGGAACGTAATCTCTACAGACTCATTTTCTTGCGACACTGCTATCTGTTATGGCGTAACAATGGCTCTGCAGAGTAATGGACTCACTACAGTTCAAGTTTCACATTTATTCGCAAGTGAGAAGAGTGTAGACGTAGGCTGCGGAAATACGTACGTGTTAGAGATGCTGAATCTCGGTATTAATACGAATCTACAAAAACAAAAAAGAAAAGCAGAAAGAAAGAAAAGAAAAGCGAGAGAGAGAGAGAGAGAGAGAGAGAGAGAGAGAAAGCGCGCGCTTTGACGATTTGCTTACTCGTTTGCCCATTAACAAATTAACGAGTGAAGAGTTCTGAAGGCATATATTTAATTGTATTCAGTGATTGCCTTACTAGGAATCATGGATTTTGGTTCAAATATAAGGCTGCCTCAATACAATTGTTACGAGGAACTCCAAAAATTTACTTCGGCAGCATCATCTGATTCAATATGTGGCACATCAAACCAGCGACCGTTTTGTGAACGTTGTCTGGGGCTAATTCTTTACCATGATAATTTTTAATGAATAATTCAACATTCATACAACTCAAGTTGTCATCCGCATAGTCACAAAGTTCATTCCACAATAGAATAACCTCCGCAGCGTATACGCCTGCGTGATTTCTCAACACTGCCAGCGGCTCTCGACCGGTGTCCATATATTATATGCTCTACTCCCCCTAACGCGTCCCCCGGCACAAATTGCATTTCTTCTAAGACGACATGGTAAAGGGAACATAACTACCCACATGCGACGCACACTGGTTGACAGGGCGGGGGTGGAAGACCAGAAGAAATCAGCGGGAACAAAACGCAAAGAAAGAAGAAAAGGCGTTGGGATGGTGAGAGGGAGTGTTGAAGAGGCGATGGAAGAAATAAAAAAAATATTACGGTCATACTAACGGGTATTTCTCTGTTTTTAATTAAGGCTTGTCAGGGCTTCTAGCGACAAGCGAAATCTTGAGGTTGTCACGGTCTGAAAGAGAACGTGGCAAGGCAGGAGAAAGGCATGAAATGGAATTCCTCTGCTTACTCTCTCGCTCTTATTCTCCTTGTGCACTCAAAGTTTCC
This sequence comes from Dermacentor silvarum, assembly GCF_013339745.2. Lineage (NCBI taxonomy): Eukaryota > Metazoa > Arthropoda > Arachnida > Ixodida > Ixodidae > Dermacentor > Dermacentor silvarum. The sequence continues at coordinate 233,400,056 of NC_051155.1, forward strand.
GTTTACCCACCCGCCGGTCCTGTGGAAAGACCCTTCACGAGTGCTCTGACGTTTCTCATTACGGTGCAGCTGCCCGCCTCGGCTATTAAGCGACAAGGAGCTCGGCTTCGCGAAACCCGTGTCTGACTGTTCTGCACCTCAGCTCGATCTTCTGCGTGGCCTCTTTTCTCCATTCCTATGGGTTTGTTTGTATTCGAGCTTTGCGTTTCGTTTTGTCGCTTCTTCACACGTCCTTAGTGCGTAGCCACGTTGTTTACTTGTGCTGCGTGTGTCACACAGCTCGGGCAATGTTCTCCTTGGCCGGACACGTACAGGGTGCCGCCCTTTTCTCCAACTGGAAGAAAAATTTTCTGAGACACTTTCAGCTCTGTCGAAAGAGAGAACAGTGTGTTAGGTAGCGAGTAAAACACGCTCAAAATCTTATATGACGCCTGAAAACTAGACGAGAATACGTAACATGCGACAAGTGCCCCGTTCGTTCACGAGAGATAGAGAAAATTTTAATGATTAGAAAGGCTGGGCGATCGGCCTGAATATGCGTCTCTAGCTCCATTAAAGACAAGGCGAATGTCATATGCAGCAGCCGAGCACACTACGGTGAAACAAGTTGTTACATTGAGACCATTTTTATTTTACCGACAAATATTCATAATCATCATTCGTTGCCTAAGCGAATACATGCGCAAATCAAGAACCTGTGGTCTCCATACTTAACGCAAAATGTTTTTGGAGATATTGCATTCTGGATGTTCATATTCCACTGAGCTTATATAAACTTTTCTTCCTTCACGTCGGTAAACTTCTCCCATGAATTATAGTTAAATGCAGAACATTTGCTTAATTATCACCTTATTCCTGCATAAATCGAACCTACCTTCAGGTTACCAGAGCTTGCGATTGCAACTGATATCCTGTGTCCTTGTCTACGGTTTTCGTTTTTTTTCATTCGTATTCGATACCCAACAGTTTTCATGCCCCCAACTTTGAAGATCCGCGATGCGGGTGTCTGAAGCTCGTCAATGAAAGTTGGCCCATCGCCAAGAATGAGGTCAGTGGCGCAGCGGTCATGACGGATGATGGATAACCTGGATAAAAATAGGCGAGCGCCGCTGCGGATGACGTCATCGGCACAGCTGGTGTGGTGTTGGCAGCTCGCATTAGCGTTTAGGCCAGGAATGCTCCAGGAGTAGGGATGAGTACGTCCGGAACTACGAGCGAAAAAAAAGGGTTTATTTTACATATTTACCCCGGCTCCAGATATGGAAGCCCGCTCCATGTAGGAGCACTTTAAATGTCTGAGCTCACTTCATCAGCGACTCGCAATCTGCCATCAGAAACTACGAGCGAGGAAGAATATCGCCCGAGGCCGCTAACATACCCCACGGGAAAGCCCAGCTCATAGCGTCAGAAATATTCGAAGAGAGATACATCATTTGGTTCCCAGGCAACACCTCCTGTGAGTCCCCCGCTCCCAACCTCATCGAGGAAGCCCACCACGTCGCGCGAGGTCTCATTTACCGCGCTCGCCAAGAAGGTTCGCCCGAAGGAACGGGAGGAGGGGCCTGGAAGGAGAGGAACAGAATGTCCAGATTCTGTGACATCACCAGCTTCTACCAAAAGTCGAGGTGCAGATTTCCACCTCCTAGCTCCAAACTAGACAGATCTCAGGCCATTGACTGGATGCGCCTTCAAACCAGAACCTTCACCAACCCGATGCACCTACATCGCATCTACCTCGAACAGTACCCAGATGACTAGTGTAAACTATGTATTACAGAACTAACCACCCTACAACACATTTTATAGGAATGCGCACATGATGAAAATGCAGTCTCCTCAGAAAAGCTTGGGGCGCGGTGAAAAGCCGCGCTGATCAGTTCAGATCTGCCAGACGAACTATAAGCCAACCAGCGAGATCGAGAGGCGGCTGGCAGACAGGGTCTCTCTACCGCCCCTGGCGTGTCCTAGGCTCAGGCCTCAATCCGCTGGTTTCAATAAAGTTCTTTCACTCACTCACTACATGTCTTAGCACACACTTGTCAGCACAGGTCAGGACACGCACTGCACCAAAGGTGTCCGCTTTTAAAATAGTCGTCTTCTCTAGGTGACTAGACCAGGAAATCTGATGACTGTGTCTCAATTAACCAATCATGTTCGTTGAACCGCTCATAAAATACCTCCCATGACGTCGCACCGTTCTGCCGGACTCCGCCTCCAATGTTGGGCGATCGCCACCGCATACGAGGCAACCACGTGGCAATTTGGGAACCTCAAGTCGACGCAGTTCCCATGGAAGCCCTCAACGTTGGCCCCTTGCATCAATCTGTGGGATCTCCGTGACGGTCAGCTTGCAGCGACCCGGGAAGCCTGGCATTCACCGTTGTTACCACGTCCACAGAATCCGGTGGTTTTTTGTCACCTTGAGGGGAGCTTTTTTGTTGACCGTCACCGTCTGGGCGGGCACTGATGAAGGGGCTATCTCGTGGGAAGCACCCAAGAACTGCCCTTGGTCGTTTTGAGACGCAACAGGTGCCAACTCACACAGGTAGCGCGGCGCGGAGCAGATGGCTCTAGCGCCCGACATAACTCGGCGCTATAGGAGAGGCACGCAATCAGTTCTGTATCGGCGCTTGGAAAGAACAGTCGGCGCTTCATCACTGTGAAGTAGTTTGGACTGAGCGGGTCCTTTTCGTGATCTTGCAGCTGAACGGTGAGCTAGAAGGACAGAGATGCAATGGAAGCGCCGTCTAGGACAAGGTGAGTCCACCGATCCCGAAGCCATCGCTAAATGCCAAGCGCGGGCTCGGGATTGGCTAGACTCGCGTTTATGCTAATGTCAGCATTGAATCCTTCAAGGGGCACTTTTTGCATCACTTTCAATGTATTTCAATTTTATTTCTAACTTGCCCATGAAACCATCCGTGGAGAGAGGGAGAGAGAAATCACTACTTTCTACTATTTAAAAAATGCATCAATACCCTCAGTTGAGGGCGCCGCTTGCGACGTGCTTCAGCGCTAGGCCGATGAAGTCCGCAAGGAATCGTTGGTCGTGAAGGGTGGTTGCGGCGGTCAGCCACTCGGCGGAAGGGATATGTGGGAGGGTTGAAGGTTTGGTTAAGGGGGGTAGTTTTGGATGGCATTGCCATTGGATATGTGATGTGTTGGGAGGATAGACACCATAGTGACTACGGCGAGGGATGTCTTCAGTGAGTATGCCTTGGAGGAGGTGCTTCCGTGCTGGAGTGAGCAGAGTGTTTGTCTGAGCTTGTCGGATGAGCTCTTGTAATGTCTTGGTGTAGCTTAGGGTATACCCTGCGCTCGTCCCTAAATGGGTGCAATTGTGGTGGAGACGTTGGTGAGACGAATAGATTTGGTCATGGGATGTTGGGAGCCTGGCATAGAGCATAGAGCCCGGGCCCGACCCGGGCCCGTTTTTACGTTGGGCTGCCCACCCGAGTCCGAACAAAAGTTTTATGAAAAAACCCGGGCCCGGCGCGGGCCCGGAATATAATCTACGTTACCCGCCCGGCCCAGCCCGCCACCCCTTTACCTTAGGCTCGAGCCCGGCCCGAACCGGGCTCGAAACCCGCCCGAACCTGGCCCGAGACCAAAAAAGACATGTTTTTCAGGGTCGAGACACGCGAGGATAACTCGTTGCGCGTTACATCACACCACCAGAAAGTCCGAGCCCGGCCCGGGCCCACGTCAGGAAACCCGAGCCCTGCCCAGGCCCGGGTCAAAAAGCACATGCCGTGCCCGGGCCCGGCCCGAGCCCGCTAAAAAACTGCCCTACCCTCTCGGGCATTTGGGTAAGCCCGAGCCCGTGCAGTGCTCTAGCCTGGCAAGCTGATTAGCTCGTTCATTCCCCAACATCCCCTCATGACCAGGAATCCAGACAATCTCTACCTGCTGATGGAGACATTCTTGTAAATGTTGTGTGATATGTTTAGGTAAGTGGTCATGTAGGAGTTTCCTACATGCTGATATTGAATCAGTAAATATGATGGGTATATGATAAGTGTTACTGGGAGATGCTGTATTGCTGCTACTACGGCTTTTATAGTTCTGCTGTGATGGTATGAGTGTTTGAAATTATTTCTCTGTGTATCGTCCGAAGGGCGTGATCCACCACCGCTATAGCAGTGCCTTTGTCTTGGACACTAGCATCTGTATAGTAATATGCGCCATGTGGGTTGCGCCCTATACGCTTTTGAAGTATGCTACTCACTGTTTCCGCTTAGCATAACTGCGAATGGGCCTAGTTGGAACAGATTCATTTTTAAAACTTTTTGTGCGCAAACACACAGGGACGAAGAAAAGGAGTAACACAAGGACGAGCGCTTTATAACAACTGGTTTTATTTTCGAAGAACCACCTGCTTAAATACCCTCAGATCTGCGCGATAATGTCAATAGAACAAGTCAGCAGCGCATATACAACACTTGTGGTAAAATTCCGTGGATCAGCGCTACCTCGTCAACATAGAAACAGCAATGCGCATAAAACAAGCACTTAAGCCGAAAAAGCGTTAAAGATATGATGACAGGAGCGAATTCTCTTTAAGAATCAAACAGAAGGATGACTTATGCATTTTTCCTTTAGTTTTGCAATCCAGTTAACTACCACAATTTCTCTCGCGGTTTGATTTCTATGCCTAAACAATATGTCGGTGCTTCTAAGACAAGGTGAGCGCGCATATTCTTGACAATTCATTGCCAAATGCGTACTAGGGCGACATTTCATTCTAGACAAGTGTTCCCTTAGTCTCGTGTTAATGCATCCTGCAGTCTACCCTACGTACACATGACCACAAGTCATAGGAATCTGATACGCAACGTTCTTCGCGCAATCGACAAATTGGTTCTTACGCGTAAATTGGTTCTTACATGTAAATAACTCAAAAGGAATGATATTGGATATATTTTTTACTGCAAAAACACACAAGCAAGGAATTCCATTTAGGCCAATTGTGTCCGAGCGAGGGTGTTGGCAGGTTCTGGTCGCAGGGTTCCTGCAGGAAATGTTGAATTCCTTAGAAGTACAGGATCCTTTCTTATTGAAAAGCTCTGAAGGCCTTGTGAAATTTCTGGCATCGGATAGTACAAGTTGCAGCTGTTGCAGCTGGCGATTCAGCATAGATGTTCAAGATCTCTATTATTCCTTGCCGCATGGACCCTTAATGTGCAGTGTTAATGATTGCATAACAAATGGGAAAGACGAGGTGTCATTCCGCAACACGTGCGGGATGGCTGTTGAATTCTTTCTTGAACTTCTGCATTTTTATTTACCGAATACACTCGTGGGATTTTGTGATGAAACGTATATACAGGCAGGGGGTGTGTTCATCGGGTCAAAGGTAGCTCCCATCCTTAGACCACAATCGTCGGCCTTTCGCATGCTTCAAACGGGGTCGTTTCCCTACAGGGGCCGATTCAGTCACTTCGCGCCTAATGTAGATCCTCACTGTCCAGACTGTGGGGAGGCGTACTGCTCTTTATCTCATATGCTCTGGCAATGCCCTGCGTTACGCAGCTCATCGCTTACCACTCTAACGGACTGGGAGGCAGCCCTTAAGAGCGGCGACCTCTCAGAGCAACTACGGGCTGTCCAGAGGGCCTGCGACAGGGCGGAGGACCACGATCTTCCGACCCCGACGTGGGTGCGGCCCGCGATGGCGATGGGGACTCCCTGAAAAGGGAGGTACCCTAAAGCGGTTCCTCAGGACCACAAATAAAGTTCTTTGTCTGTCTGTCTATCCTTAGTGGCATTTTTCTGGGAAGCATAGACAGAGAGCTCGCAAAAGGTTTGGAAGGTGTATATATGGTATACAGATATGTAGATGACTACTTGATTTGGGCTGTCATGTAGACAAGGATGCTTTCAGGAGTAGGGTAGTAGAAGCCTTTAATTCTCTGGGCAAGGGCTTGACATTTACTTGGAAGCAGCGGTAGATAATAAGCTACAGTTTCTTGATCTCAAGTTAGAATTTCTACCGGAATATGTGTGTTGGTCATTCTCGCCCCGAGTTGGAAAACCGCTAATGCATCAAACCATTCAAGGCTTGTGAAGAATGGTATATAGTCATTTCATGTTTCCGGTCAGCGTTGCTGAAGTCATGTTACCACACTGTAAACATTGCATTTCTTGAGCAAGTTGATCGATTGAGAAAGGCTGGGTACCCACTCACTGTGATGCTGGCGTCATGTGCTTGACTATAATCAAAAAACTTAAACAGGATAAAGGACTATGCACAAGAAGTCAAAGGCCGAAAGATTTAGCTTCTAAGGTTTCAGTGATTCCGTATGTGCACGGCCTTTCACACAGACTTAAAAAAGTGGCTGGGAGTTACGAAGTAAAAGTGGTATTTTCGGCAAAAAACAAAATAGGTAGTGTGTATCCTAGGGTAAATACTAAGTTCGAAAGTAAGGATGATGCAAAGAAAGAATGTAGTATTAAACATCCGCGTAAGAACCAATTTGTCGATTGCGCGAGGAACGTTGTGTATCAGATTCCTATGACTTGTGGTCATGTGTACGTAGGGCAGACTGCAAGATGCATTAACATGAGACTAAGGGAACACTTGTCTAGTCTGAAAGGTCGCCCTAGTACGCATTTGGCAATGCATTGTCAACAACATGCGTGCTCCCCTTGTCTTAGAAGCACCAACATATTGTTTAGGCACTGAAATCAAACCGCGAGAGAAATTGTGGAAGCTTACTGAAGTGCAAAACTAAAGGAAAATTCATCAGTCATCCTTCTGTTTCATTGTTAGATAAGGAGAATTCGCTCCTGTAATCTTATATTTAACATTTTTTCGCGTTAAGTGCTTGCTTTATGTGCATTGCTGTTTTTATGTTGACCGGGTAGCGCTGATCCGCGGCATTTTATCACAAGTGTTGTTATATACGCTATTGACTTGTTCTACTGACTGGATTGCGCAGATCTGTGGGTATTTAAGCAGGTGATTCTTTTAAAATAAAACCAGTTGTTAGAAAACGCTCGTCCTTGTGTTACTCCTTTTCTTCGTCCCTGCTTGTGCACAAAAAGTTTTAAAAATGCACCTAGCGTTATTAATCACAGGGTGCATGTGTCTGGGGAGTGGTGCGATCTTGAGCAGTTACCTAGTTTGCGGTGGAAGTGACAGTGTGGCTGGTACGGGTGTGGGTGATGGTTGAAAGCCCACACTGTGAAGTATGTGTCTACCCTGTACAGTCTGTTGTAGTCGGAGTTCTTGCCTCCGTTTGTGAATGGTGATTATTTAGGTGATGGTATTGAGACATACCGTGTCGGTAAGCAGTTGTGTGCTCGTGCTGACGGGGAGCCCCAGTGCTAGCTTGGCAGCTTTGCGAATTAACGCATCGATGCGTGCCGTATCTTGTGTGCGGAGATTGGTGTAAGGCAAATGATATCGGAGTCTGGATATAAGTAACGATTTGCGAAGGCGTAGCATGTCTGCTTCTTCTGGTCCCCGGTTTCTATTAGATACCCTTCGCATCATGTAAAGAACCTGCTCTCCTTGTCTAAGAAAGGGTTGTATTGTAGCGGCGGGGTCACCGTCTTTCTGTACATGGAGTCCTAGAATCCTAAGACATTTGGGCTGGGGCATGGATGTGTTCTCACATATAATCGTGATGCATGGAGGTTTCCACCTGGGGTTGTGTACTGCCAGGTGTCTTGATTTTTTCTGAGCACATCGGAGTCCAATTTGTGCCGCCGCCGCCTGGACTTTATTAAAAGCCTATTGTAGGGTGTCTTGTGTGAGACCTGGGGATCCTCTTTTTATCCAGATCGTGATATCAACGGTATAAATTGTGTATTTGGTGTCTGGAACTTGTTACAGTGCCTTGTGTATTCTGCACATGGCAAGGTTGAACAACGTGGAGGAGATGACTGATCCTTGCGGTATGCCTTTGTGAGGGTGCGGGTAAGCACTTGACGTCATGCTACTTACGCTAATCGTGAAGGTGCGTTCCTTTAGAAAGCTACCGATGTAATTATATAGTTTTGCACCACATGCAGTCGCTGCAAGTTCCTGTAGCATGCTGTCGTGTGTCCCATAATCGAAAGCCTTTCTAAGGTCCATTGCAAGGATGGCTCTTAGTTAGGCCATGCTGGGTTCTCGGGTGACATCTTCCTGTAATTGGAGCAACACGTCCTGTGTAGATATATGCTGCGGATATCCTAGACGAGAGTGTGGCAAGTATGCCGTTCTATCTAGATGTGTACGGAGCCTACTGAGTATTATACGCTCTAATAGTTTCCCCACACAAGAGGTAAGAGAAATTGGTCAGAGATTTTGAACCGCTAGGGGTTTTCCTGATTTCGGTATGAACACTATCCTAGCCGTCTTCCATTCATGTGGGAGCTGACCTGTATGTCATGCTTTGTTCATTTGTTGAGGGAGGAATTCATAGTTGTCATTGGGGAGATTTTGAAGCTGCGATGTTAATATTTGATCAGGCCCGGGATTTTTATTGGATTTGGTCTCAGCTATCGCTTGCTTGAGCTCAAGTGTAATTTCCCCACTAAGGTTAGGGTTCGTGGGCTCTGGGCTTGTGTAATTGGCATACTGAGGTTTAAAATGCTGTGGTTATGTGCTTGTCATGTATTTCTTGGAATATATCCTCCGGTGTTTGGTAGCCATGATGCAGCTTGCGGAGTGAGCTTGTTGTTTCGGTTTTGGTCTATGTTGGGTCTAAAAGAGCCCTTATAAGGTGTCAGGCCGACCCCAGGTGTAGTGTATTGCTCAAATTGTCACATGTAGTATGCCAGCTTTCGAGGTTGAGATGGTCTCAATACGCAGCAATCTCATCGTTTAGTAGCCCTATGCGCCTTCGGAGTCGCCTATTCTGTGTATATGTGTATATATGTGTATATACGTGGTATATGGTATGGAGTCGCTAATTTCTGTTGTATGTGGTATGTGATATATGGTATGTGGTATATGGAGCGAGTCTGAAGAAGTGCGTGAAAGCACATACCATCCGTGGAGACTTCACCTACAAAGTTACCTAGTGATCGTATTTAATTACGGTGTTACAGAAGCATATACACTGAAGCACACGCCGCAAGAAGCAGTGAGGATAAAAGTTGCATATTCATGGCGTGCACAAAAGCCCATAAAAAAGCTGGAACCAGAATATGCAAACACAAAGTACCACGATTGAATAGTTCTTTCTTGTCATTGTGAGCTGTTTGCGTAAGAACTTTCTAACATGTTACGCAATAGGAGAAGGACGAATGAAAAAGAAAACGAGATCAATAAGAAAGCTCTAAAGTCTAAGCCGGCCAGCTACGATCAGTGCGACCATAAGAAAAATGAGGGGCAGGGTGGGCCGGGGGCAGAATGGGAGTGTAATGAAGCAGCAATAAAAGTTTGGAAATGGACTCCAGCTTTTTCCGAAGCGACTGGGTAATGTACCCTCCTTCGAACCGCTGCCCTGGTCTGCACCCTAATGATCAGATTCCGGTTGTTTGGGGAGGCCAGTGAGCGCGGAATGAAGAAGACGACACTTGGATGCGTCTGCGCCCACTCACGCATTAAACCATGCCATCAATTTGACATTTGCTGAAAAGTAGGGAAGAAGAAGAGACGGCAGGAATTAATGTACTGGTCGCGGGCCCACACTGCTGCAAGTTGATTAGCCCCCTGTCGTTTTTTTACTGGTTTTCGTTACAATGGAGTATTACGTTTTTATATGAAACCAGGAGAAATCACTAAATAGGCCGCTTAAGCAAAAGAAAAAAAAGTTAGAGATAGTCTGTGCCCGAAGAGAACGCACAATTGACAACATTTGGTCCTGCTCATTAATAATGAAGCGTTGCAACTCCCCATCAGTCGAAAGACTGACTTCTTGGTGGCCGCCTCGAAATTGATAATGAGCTCCCACAACCGTTTTTGTAAGACCCTTCATAGTATAGTCTGGTGAAAGCCACTCGTCCTTTTCACACATTCAATTCTGCGCCCTATATACGTTTAAAGTTTCAGGAGACATCAGCCATCGCCAGTTCTGTAGTACGGTGCATGCTCTCTTTTGCGCGTTCGACCTGGAATCCTGCCTTCTCTGCCTCCAAGGCGAGACGTTCGCACTGCGCTTTCGGCTTCTTATTTCCACCGCTTGCTCTAGTGATAACACCCATGCCAAAATCACCTGTACTGATGCGAGGATGTGGCAACAAAGTGCATCCGAGCACACCCACTCCCAGTGGGACGGTATACTGCAGGTCGTGCACTTTTCTTCGTCCGTTTCTGTGTTCTTCTCATTTGAAACCACTGTACTCTAATGTTTGTATATTGTATGTGTGTATGTATTATAAATGTGCCCACGAAAATAAGAGGACAGTTGCGCATGTTTGTGAATTTTTTTCTTGAGTGAGTCACCTATGCTTTTGTAATGTTGGTATTTTGTTCCCACTCCAGTAACAATCCTCGCTAGAGGATTGACAGCATTTTGAAATAAATAAAATTAAAAGTAAATGTGCACACACAAATGCACGCACACGCGCGCGCATGCACACACACACACACGCGCGCGCGCGCGCGCACGCCCGCCCGCACGAGCACAACACTGCTGCTTCTTTCAAAGGTGTTGCCTTACCCACTAGCTCAAGTTCATACCTTAGAAGGACATTGATTTGGGTAAGTCGGTTCATAGCTAACTGGGGAGAACTCAGCGCAATAATGACAGCGACAAAGAAGACAAAGTACTCGCGACAGCACCAGCCCCGCGTACTGTGTGTTATTTTTTTCTGGCATTATTGCGCTGCGTTCTCGTCAGACCTGCGAGGCGGAGGTGGACTTTCTAAACTACATGCTGTATGCGGGCCCTTTCCCTTGCACTTCCCAAACATTACAGATGCGCAAGATTAACTAGGCGATTACTATAAGAGGGAGCACATGACGAGCGCAAACGGTTAAACTAAAGACGTTGTGTCTGTAGCCAATGTGCGAATATCTGAAAGACAGTTGGAAGTACGTGAGTTTATGTGTGTCGCAGTAGCGAATAAGGGGAAATGACTGTCATCGACCTTGTTTCTTTAGATTCATGCACGTGTGGGTAAGTCACAACGGCGTGCCACCAACCCGATAATTCCGACGTTCGATGCTTTGAATGCAGCCCGGTGACTATGGATCCTCTAATAAAGCAAAGGACAGTCGTCGATGCGCTAAATGTGGAAAGTATGTTGGGTTACTGTATCCTAAATCGGATGCGTTAGCTTTAGGGAGCGTTGGGAGTAACTGGGTGTGTTAAGTGAAATTAAGTACCTTAGGTATTTAAAGATAATTGAGTGTTAAGTGAAATTATTTCAGAATACTTTATTCTTGTATAGAACATGCATTTGAGAGTGTTGGCTCTCATTTCGTGCGCTTAAACCAGTGTGCGTTCATGTTGAGTAGTTGAAACAGTAGGTATAACTTTTGTTTATTATAAAGTGATTGTTACTTTTCATAGTTCAAAGCTATATACGTCGTCTTTCTCTGCACAGCTAGCGTTGCCAGCTTGGCATCAAGGAACCTAACTCTCTTGAACCGGTACTCAGTGGAGGCTTTAACTCGGTGACGCAATGAGATGTAACATGGGGCCTGTGCTTAAGGGCAATTTCATTGTTTTGGTGAGCGTTAGGACTTTACACCAATACATATTAATATATTTCAATATAATTGATAGATATTCATCAAAACATACACATTCGGGAACGTTACCATAGCGGCAACCCAGAGATACGCATATGTAACTGTCTGTACTTGTAAACTTTCCTCTCAAAGAAGATAAGGGCATCTCGCGCCGCAGAGCCTGATGCTGAGAAGATATTAATCGTACATGGGACTGCTGTTGTGATACATATACTTGTTTTGATTTCTTGTACTGCGGTACTCGCAAATGTAATCAAGGCGCCGCATTTCTCATTTGTTGTCAACAACATCGCGTCCACTCTGCCAAAGCGATGCCGCCGCGCCGAAGCAATATATATAAAAAAGAAGACGAAAAAAAAAAAACATAAGCGGAAATTTTAGCGGTACAAGCGAAAGAGCACTGTCAGGTCACAACAATTCGATGCTCCATCTTCTTTGGAGACGACAGTCGGCACCGGCACTCATGGTCGCTAAGCGGCGCCTTTAATCTTCATTTCGTTTTCTCCGACAAAATTTAACGAAACCTTAGGGGGTCCGACCTCTCTACATTTTCAAATCATTAAACTACTTCTTCTTCTTCTTAGGGGGTGCAGATGGGTGAGGGCGCGAGGTGCGCTTCAACCTTGCGTCTCTTGGGAAGCAAAATTTGATTGGGACGTAGCGCCTGAGAGAAGAAAGAATGCCAAGAGCCGAGGAATGGATAGAAGAAAAGGTTGCAGTATCATGATGCAGGAAAACAGGAGAGCGCCCCGGGCCGTTTATGCGATGAGCATTGTACGTTGCCGCACGGGTGTTTTCTTCCGCTGTCAGTGTCAACGCTGTCGCAAAACATCTGCGCACGTGGTCAGCGAAGGTAACTCTTTGGCTGCTGGCTAATTCCTTACAGTGCAGGCTTAGTATGGTTAGGGACACGTTCCAGCTAGTAAGAGGAGATTTTTTTTTTGCAAACAAGAATTCCTATCTTATTAATAAATATTCGAGTTCCTGAGAAAATATGACATATGTGACACACCGCTTCAGTTAGATAAATGAAAATGTATACTATGCAACTGTTCCACGTATTCATTTTCTTTTTGGCTGTACTCACGCACACATTTTTAATTAACGTTGTTTCAAGTGTGGCTTCATACGAATTCATTTTTTTTCATTAATATGAAATGAAAGGATAGGTTGTTGGTGCCGTCTAGTCATTTTCGCAGGGCGAGCAAAGCAAAAGCACGAAAAAGTGGTATGCGCTGGCGACAGTCGTTAATAATGTTTCGCACAACGCATTCCAGTTTCAAGAACGATGCTTCTTCGATGCAGAAAGCTGAGGCGCTGCCAGTTCTTCGAAATACCTCGCGATATTGCGCAATGTTCGAGTAATAATTCTGTTATCCTCTTAAAATATCGTTCTAATCTTTAATAATAATGTTATCTGTAAATGTCGTTTGCGGTTAACAACAACGCACGAAATGTAGAGTGTTCCCCTTTCGCATAATATTCGTGAAAGCAGCCAGACCTACACATGTTTCACTGGTTCGGAAAACACTTTCTGGAACGTTGTGTTTACCAGTACTTATGCATAACAGGATAAAGAACGTTTCGCGTGGACTTCAGAGTAACCTTCTAGCTTCGGGCATGTGCTGTCTACCTCGCCTTTGTTACCTTCTTTTCTTTTGTTAGCGTTGTCTTGCCATTAGTGAGACTTAAGCGTTTTGAAACATATTCAAGTTTAATAGGGAAGGCTTCCTATGGCTTTCTGGAAGATGAGAGTAGAGCTAAGATAATGATAAACTGTGGAGGACATTGTCCTTAGGTTGCACTTTGGCTACGAAAGGTGGCCCACATGAAAAGCTCCGGAGAACGCTTGAAAAGTTCGGAGCTGGAAGACCAGCTCTGGGCCGTCCGGCAAGCTGAAGATGCCGCCCGAGTCCAACGACTTCAGACGCCACCTGAGGCCACCCAAACCAAACTGCCGGCTCTTTCACTAATGTTTATTTCTTCTTCTTCACGTTGGGGCCCGAAATAACTTCGGAGCCCTTTACTTATGCTATAATTTAGCACGCGGTGTTTCTCGTGCACTGAAATTGCAGTAGAATGATATTTTCTTGTACTCCCGTGCCACCATCTCAACGTGGTCGCCAGTCAATTGGCCATGCAGCCTTGCACTCAGAATTTGAATCCGCTTACCGATGAATCCCCTTACCGTATTGATTTACCGCAGTGGGTAAATAAATAAATAAATAAATAAATAAATAAATAAATAAATAAATAAATAAATAAATAAATAAATAAATAAATAAATAAATAAATAAAAGGAATGAGATAAAAATTAATAGAAGAGAACGAGAGCCATGTGGTGTGACTACAGTAGTAGAAAAACGAACGAGGAAAGATCGTACTATAGTTTACAAGAATAAAACAATGACAAAAAAACAACAACATAAAGGTCGGCAAGACAACGACGACGAAGTAGACAACCTGATTCGGCCTTTGGCGTACACTCTGCAGCCTTTCCAGGCTTACCGCAGCCTTTGCGTGAAAGAATGTAGGCCGAGTTCCTGGTCTTTTGAGTCGGTTGCCATGGCTTGAAGCTTTCAACGGAGGATGCCGGAGTAAACAAAAGAATACAAAAAACGCAAGCAATGGGAAACAGGGGGGTTAAAAGGCAAAGAAGAAGCATCCACCACTTCCTCCAGTAAGCTCCCGGAAACCAAGTTCGCGTTGCGGTCTCGCGCGGCGCTTGTATCAATGGAAGAAGTTGCCGGAAAGTTCGCACGGTTCGAATTCACCGCGTGCTTTGAGAACTCCGCCCTTCGCGTTGTGGCATGCCTCTGTCGAGTTCAGCAGTGGGTCGCTACTGACTTAGTCTTTCTTTCTTCCTTTCTTTTTTCCACGAGTCCTTTCAAACCCCCGGTTACGGATTTTTGTTCCTCTCTATGTCGACACAAAGAAACCAAGTAAAACACAAGGGAGCTTTCCAGAAGCAGCACCTTGCTGTCCGACAAGTGTCGTGACTAAAATACAGGGGGGCCTTAAATTTGTTCGAGTGCTATTGGAACATTTTCCGGTGCACCTATATCAGCGTCTATGCGTTATAGATGTCACGAGACGTTTCAACACTAAATTTGACATTTATTTATGACATTCAGGATTTATTTATTTTTTAAATTTTTTTGCGGCCCCTTGAAATATATAGGTCGCACCGCGGCTTCTTGCACAAAGCAAGAAAGGCGAATAGCCGAAAACAGTCGGACGCGATGTTGTGCCGCTGTCCCGGTTATGAATTTTTACTCTTCGCCTCGCTCAGGTGCCTTTTTTTTTTGACACTCTGAAGCCTCCTCAATGCGCGGGGTGGTTCTGTAGCACCCAGTAGTGGTTTCCGCAAGAAATATTTATGGAGTAAACCAATTCGTAAGACTTGCTTTTATGGCGGCGTTCAGATAAGCCCGTCACATTTATTTTTATTTCGTAGAACTTATGTTGCCCCCAGCGCACCTAAATTATAGAACAAAGACGGAAGTAGCAGGATAATCTGCAGCATTAAAAAATCGACACTTGTTAGGTGTGAAAGTGAGCATTACGCTGGGTGCCAAACAATGTCATAAATATCTTCCATGGATTACCAGGTTCCGGCTTTTTTCAGCGAGAGCAGTTCCTTGGTAGTCCCCGCTCCGCGATTTGGTACCCAGCAGTGGGGGAAAAGAATAAGGGGGGGGGGGGGGAGAGAGAGAAAGGTTGGGAGCGAAAGAGAACTATAGCTGTGCGCACGGAAAAGGTCACACTCTAGTTTAGGTATAAACATTCGCAAATGCATATAGCCCTCTTGGGCAATTGCTGCAACACTCTCATTGCTTTCTGCGCTGGCGACGCACGCACCAAGGGTTTTCGGCCTCTGAAAATGGTCTTGGGTCCAGCCGGTTTAGTGCTGTCGTTAGACTGGACGTCGCAACGGGAACAAATGGGCAAACGGTGTTCGATTGTATCTTCGCTCCGGCAAGTGTCCCACATAGGCGTGCCGTCTATTTCGTCGAAGAACGAGTAAGACTTTTTGATTGCCATCTTGAGCCAAAGGCCGCAGAACGATGCTGCATCATACCCGAAAACTTGTAATAGCATTTGCAGATTCAAGATAGCATACAGTTTATACAGCCGACATTTTTAGAGATTAGGAGAACAGCTACAGGCGTGTGCGCTGGCAAGCCAAGCGGGCTTACATCCGTCCTAAGAAGTTTTCTGGATAATGAGAATAAGTTAAATGTTCTTATGACCTCATCACAAAGTCTGAAATGTATGTCAGAAATGGGATGATTGTACGGAGAAATACCAACTCTACCTTTCGGTTCGAAGACCTATGCCCAGGCTGCGATGAAATTTTGATTTTACTCGGATCTCGTGCTCCTATAAATTTTGTGGTGGGTGTAATCTGTTTATTCTCTCTCAACTGACTCAATAATCTGGCTTCACAGGACAAAACGAGGCACTGGCATGACCGTAACATGACAGCAAGTATGACACTGCAAGCCGCCAGAGTTGGATGCAGAGTACGAGTCGCAAAGTGCTAGTGCCGATCTACGAGTAACATTTTAATGGCGTTAGTTATGCCAAAGCACCGTTGTTAAACAAAACAATATTTCTATGGTTTTAGGAACCTAATATTTCAGAACCTTGACTTGATTATGAGGCACGCCGTAGTCGGGTACTACGGATTAACTTCGACCACCTGGCGATCTTTAATGTGCACCCAATGCACGATGCACGGGCGTTTTTTCACTTCACCCTCATCGAAATGCGGCCGCCACGGCCGGGATTTGATCCCGCGACCTTCGTGCTTAGCAGCGCAACAAAAAACTCATTAAGAAACCAAGGCGTATAGTTATCCGAAACATTTAGGCTCACGTATAGCTGACCAGAACAACCATCTCCAACTGGCTTGTACTGCTTGCTTAACCACCGATATTGCAAAAAAAAAAAAAAATGTTGGCTGTAGAGGCCTGCATTTTAATGGCCTAACACATACCACGGTGGTGCAGTTTCTATACCACTTTGCCGCTAGCATGCGGTCGCGAGCCCGACCAAGCCCTTTGCGGAGGCCATATTCCGACGAGGGCACTATGTAAATATACAAGTGTAATGAGATTTCTATGAACGCTAAAAAACTTTAGGTGGGGAAAATTAATCAGTAGCCTTCCCCTATACCAGCGTCTCTGATAGCGTATAGGTTTACATTTGAGCCGTTCTATTAATATAACGCGTTGATGCTAATGTAGGTATTTCCAGAGTCTTGGAAACTATAGTAAAGTTTGCTGCTGGGTGAGTCGGTTGAAGAATAAGGAATGCATATTGGCGCGACGTCAAAGCAAATACTTAAGAAGAAGGCACACGGTGGGCGTTATCCTTTCTACTTCCTTCATCTTAAGTATTTGTCACCTCGTCGCCCTAATATGCATTTATTATTCTCAGAAATTTTAAGGTGGGGTGAGACTTCGTTTGGTCAAAAAATTAGATTTTGAGATTTTGCAATCATCTGATAAAACATTTCTTTATCTTTCAGAAAATATATCACACTTGGGTATTCGCGGTTTACAAAAGAATATGTTGTCCTTTTTCTTCGACACATTGACAGGAAAAGTGGGTCTGTTTTCAAAGACTTTATTGGCGTTTTTCTCGAAACAACATTCTTGGAGGTTTGTGTATCTCTTTCTCGGGAACTATAAGGCATAAGCAAACAAAAATTCTCACATGTGTTAATTAGTGGCATATACATAACTGGAACTGGAATCAATAGCCTAGGCACATTATAATTTTTTAGTATAAAAACGCAATTCATAAGGGGCAATTTTCACACATTGACAAAAGTAAAAAAAACAACATAACAAATTTAGTTTTTCTTGTACGCGCATAATTTTAGCTCCACTTCTGTAAAGCGCTAGTTGGAGCCTTTGTACAAAATTGCAATACTCTGCGGATGGTAGATCTTAAGAAAAAGGTAGATACGTAGAAAAACTAAAAAACTAAAATAAAAAATGCTAAATAAAATTTAAAACTAATTTTCAGCTCTAATACAAGCTGCGTCTATCTTTAAAGTTCCTGGCAAACTTGATAGCCATAAATTTTATTACCGCTGCTGTACAGCCAAATTTTTAAACTCATTTTCGAAATCTCAGCTCACCTTAAGTTACCTGACCGAGGTGTTCCCGAAACCAAGCAGACGATAGGTTACCGTCAGCTTGATTGTGGGCGCCTTACAATATTCCGTTTTAACTTTATGGTGATGCCTCTGCGTGCCACTACAGTCTCAAATGCACGCCGCGGACACGTAGAAGAAGTGAGACATCTTCTGGAAGCAGACTATTTACTCTTTCGTCCGCAGTAGTTGACGCGAAACAGAGCAGCCGTGGTGGCTTAGCATAGTTATGACGTCTTACTTCTGAGCACGAGGTCCTGGCGACGGCATATCAATGAGACCGGAGTGTAAAAACACGCATGTACAGAGATATACGTCTATGGTGCTGAAACCACCTGGACTTCCAGTGGCCTGCTTCGCACATTGGCGTGTCTAGCAGCCAAGATGCTGACAGCCTTGCGCACCATGCACTGACGTACAGGCAATGGCGAGAGTCCCATGAAACACCCAGCGACTATTAAAATCAGCTGTGTTTAACCGCTTTCGCATTTATTGCGACATCAATTACACGAACGCGCTAAGCGCTTCCTGTCGATACCCGTCATGGTATCGACGAGACTGCGCGGCCGCCGCTTGAATTATTATGTCGACAAAGACGCGGCAGTTGGTTTGGCTGCAGTAGCGACGCAGCCAAGTGATTGCTGCTTGCCAGCAAGTGGTTGCCAAGTGGCTTCTTCTGTCTTGCTGCTTACCAACTTTCGTCAACTCGGCCTTAACTACGCTACGCGCAGAAGCGCCTGTAAGAGGTCTTGCGTGACGCTGTATCTAAAACGACGCCTCGCCAACACCAGAACAGTCGTGGGACGGAGAGTGGGTTAGAATTAGAGGTTGCCCGACTTCCCGAAGCGCCGATTACGTTATTCTCCAACGTCCGTGAACACGCCGCGCCACCCCCGCCAACTGCACCCGTTGAGCCGGAACTGGCGTTTTCGGCGAATACTGAACGCCGCATGTTTCGAAAGCCACGGCGTGTGCGCATTGCCTGAGTGACAGCCCCGAAGGAGCCTCCCGAACAATCACGCCTACGATTGCCGCGAAAACAAGGGTTAAACAAGGCGCCTCATCCGATTAGAGAAAAGCGGGGCGCACCGCCCTTTTCCAAGATGAGTGCTCAACGGTGCGAGGCCGCGCGGAGCTGCGCGGGTTTTAAAGTAAAAAGTGTGCGGCCCTTTCCTTTTCGCGCTCGAGCGCGTCTCCCACACCACAGCACTCGTCTTCTTGTTGCCGATTCGCGTCCGTAGAGCGCTGCCTTGCTGCACTTCATGCAAGCAAACCAGGCAACGAGAAAACACTGCGAGGCGCACGTACAAAAAAAAAAAAAACGCGTCCCAAGAGCACGGCGAAGCCAATCTCTTCGCTCGCTTCTTATGCAAATACAGAAAAGCAGCTTCCGGTCTATAAGCCGCTTCAACCGGAGAGCAAGCTGCCGCTGCTTTCGCGTTATGTTGCATTCTTGTTTTCGTTGCTGTGATTCGTTCCACGGCTGCCAGAACAAAATCGTAATGGAGAAAACAACTTTAGGTTTTGCATTCACTTACTTCCACGTTGCGTCCTTGAAGTCGCATCTTTTGTTCCACGGTTTCGTTTGTTTGTCCAATGCTGTTCTTATTGCAATCGCCAAGGTGCCTGTCCTCTTTATTCCTTTGGGGATTGGCTCTCTGTTTTCGCGCGAGAGTGCCACAGACGTAAGCACGTGATGCTTGTTTGTTTCGACGAATATAGAGGGAAATGCCCTTAAAGGTTTCGTTTCTGCCACAATTCGCTCTTTACAGGCTCGAAAAAAAGAAAGAAATAGGAACGAACGGTCGGCGCATTTGTGCGAATCAAGAGATTGACTCAATGAACTCGCTGTGCTGCTCGGAATGGTCGCCTGAGCTACGATTCCGGTGGCGGTATAGCTGCTGCCGTAACAAATTTACGGAGAGAAAACATCGGTCTTGAACGCGGGCCGAAAGCATAGGCACAACTAAGGCTCGGAACGAACCTTTTTGCCCCCGTATCCGAGACTCGATTCGCGGCGCTCGAATTGCTCTCGCTCCGTTTTAAACAAGAATTGTTTCAAGGTGCCCTGTAGGAATTTACTTTTCTATGCCAAAATGGAACACCGGCGAGACAGAAAACGGAAACGTTCGCCCTATGTCGAGCACGTAATGACTTTTATTGTCGTTGAATTCTTCGGGAAATATAAATAAATAAAGAAAGCCGTCGGAAGTAAGGCAGTTTGTGGACTGAAATTGACATCTCTCACAGGGCACGCCTATCTGCAGGCGCACGAAAACGGTCGCGGTAGAAAGAAATATTGGTCCGGTGTGACGGATAGCCCTCGGGACTGGTCGGGCCGGAGATGTCACCGAGAGGACGCTGTATAGAGGGCGACGTTTGTTCTGCGGAGAAAGGAAATGTCTAACCAAACCGAACAACACAACAGCGTGGGCCTAAACCCAAGCTGGGGCAATTTGTTTTTGTAGAATCGAAAATTTTTAGCACGCGACTTTGTAGACAACGCCAGTCACACGAGCAAAAAATAGAGACAAAAAAAAAAAAAAACGAAACAAGAATTTATATACGTTTCCTTGTTTTTTTTTTTCTTTTTTGGTTGCTATAGGTACCAAATCGAAAACCTAAATACAGTGAGCGACGATTTGAACTAACGCGTTGCATCAGCTTGAGCGAAAGTACAGACCGAGCAAAAGTAGAAGTATAAAGCCAGCTGTCCACGTGATTCCTGATAAAGCAGAATAGCGACGTGACCTGGCCGACTTGGCGGGTATCGGCGAGCATAAAATTGTACGCTCTTGGCACAAATCACATTTAATCACCACGTGCAATTTCATTTCTACCTCTGGTCAATATTCAATTAAAAATGTTCTTTCAAGATAACCTGCGGCAGATACGTGAATCCAATAAACTTTGTTTCATCGACAGGCACAGTGATTCATAGTCACTTATCATAGTGAAATGATAAGAAATTACCTACCTAATCACATTTTAATGTTAATAAATCCGGGCCATGTAATTAAACGCCAGACTTAAAGCCTGTGACGACTTGAGAGTATTTTCGTTTTCGTGACTTGCGTAACTCGATAATGCTGTTAAAGTATAACTCGCGTGGCACTGCCTTCAGTGCGCATAATTACGAAAAACGAGCCCGTCGGACGCTCGGTGAAGGCGTTGCTAGGGCTGGCTACATGAAAATTCTGCCACGCGGCGCCGTATCGCCAGTATACTTCGACCGTGCTTAATCAGCAAGATTTTTGAAGGGATACACGAAACAAGGAGTGAGTGGGCTTACCCACGCGTCCATCAAGGTGAGTATTTCCGGCGCGTTTCTTGCTTTTACTTAGCACAAATTGGCACATTTACTGGAAGCATCAATCACGAATATCTTGAAGCAGGAACACTTTATGGTTGGCAGTATCATCTGGATCCTTAGCCTATGTGGCTAGTTCTGGATCCATACCATAAAAGTCAGCATAAACTGCAATCCAAAGCCAAAATCAGAAATAGGTAATCTTATATACATGATTTAAAGGGATGTTTTATTAAACAGCATGCGGATGTTGTCAAATTAAGTTGGGTATTTAACTCCGGATTTTTGCACTGTCAAATGACGGGGAACGTTAACCGTATAAGTTTTTAATTTTCGGCAGTTTGAATTTGTTGTGCTGAGCCTGTCTAATAACCCTTTCAGGCACCTGAAATATTGAAGAGAGATTTGACTGGTTCGTGGTTAGTATAATCTGGATTAGTGTAGCCGTGTCATTGTCCCGAGCTTGGATACGTGGCATTATATTTAACTGTGTAAAAAGCTGTGCAGAGGGCGCGTCCTTAGTGGCTGACGCAATTATTCTCACTGCATGTTTCTTTATTTTGAGTACATGATTAATGTGGCACTTTTTATAGTCTGGCACTTTGCTGGTCAAACTTTCTCATCAAACGAGAAGCTTCAGCTTTAGAATTGGGAATACTTCATGAACTTAGCAATAATTATGCGGCGAAACATTGTCACATATTTAAATAGATGTTTAATTATGATCCGCATTACGTGTGTGCTGGTCCATCAAACGCAACTACAAACCTAGTAGGGTGGCTGAGTGGGCTAGACGGTGATTCATACAATGGGCGATAAGCTCAAAAGATGGACGAGGAGGGGAACGGGACGAAGACAAGCGCTCGCTTCCAAATGAGGTCACATGCAACATTTTAGTCGAATTTGAGCCATATGCCGCACACTGTGTTAAAATAATCTCTGCTCTTCCCCTACCCTTACTCGCCCCGCTCACTCCCCCTCCCCCCACCCCAAAGAAAAGAACAAAATACATATATACAAGTAGAAGAGTCACGTTAATGATCCCGTGTATGTTTGGGATCGTTTATATATGGGAGAATGCTATTGTTTTGAGTGAGTTGTGAGTTTAGTTGTGAGCTTAGCCTTCTTGTTGTGAGTCAGTGCTAGGGGTGTGTGTCGTTTTATATATTCGTCATGGTTTTTGCGTGCACTGTTTTATATCAAGCTTGATCACGTTGAACGTTTTTACAGCTATGATGCCGGCAAGGCAGACGTTTTTGCGGCACTTTTATTATCAGACGTCTGCTCAGCCATGAGGTAGCGATAGGGTGCCCCCCCCCCCCCCCCAAAAAAAAAGAAAGAAAGCTACATTATGCATTAAAGCCTTCCTGGCAACACGCTTATACATTCTCGAACAGAGTCACGCGCAAAAATAAAGGAATGAGTCTGTCACAGCAGTTTTACATTGTGGCGCTGAAATTGTAAAAAAAACGTCGCAACATGTTTTGCAACACTGCATAATAAACCGCCTGCGTGCAACGTTAGGCAGGCGAAACTTCGTTAGACCATTACGGTCCGTCGTACCAGTGTTTGATGGTGCAATTTAACCAGTGTTCGCCAACTATAGCCAAGTTCCGGACGTAAAGAGCTAAAGAAATGATTTATTTGCCATGGGGTTGTAACAAGTTGAAGATAAGCCTATGAAATGTTGCCAGTGACCATACATTGATGGCCCGAGTGTAACCGGAGTGCGGTAAAGCAAGGGGTGCCCCCCTCCCCTCAAACGTACTAAAAGCAATACACCGAATAAACAGAGGGGATAAAGCCAATTATAGATGGAACTCTGTAGAAGTATAAGCGATAGCCAGCGGTCGCAACTAGGCATCAATAGTCGCAATATTCGTGTGTTAGCTAAATGACAGCAAGCGAAGTGATGCAAAGTGATACTCGAAGAGAGCGTAAAAAGGTAATCATGCTCCTACAGCAAAACACTCTAGTAAACGGCTGGAATCGGCTAAACATCGGCGAAATAATGTGAAAAACAAGAGAACAAAATAAAAGCAGTTTGCACGAAAGGATGAAACGGTCACTGTAGGGCAGTCATAATGCGAGCCACATTCAGCCCTGACATATTTTTGTCAAGAGTTCTTTAATTGATTTCTTGCCTATTTGCATGTTATATCAGTGGGCTTCAGCCTCTTTGGTCTTGTTTAGTGCCCACAACGTATAAGTGATGTACCTTCTATGCGGATCTGAAATGTAACCGCGCCTAACAAGTACAAATGCACAGTTCAATAAAGTTAGTTCCCGTGCAGGTATATTATTGGATGTGTTCGTTGCAGGAAATGTTATCGTTTCTGTGCCTCAGTAGTGTAATTTCCGCCCCTAGCGAACATCGCACGTGTACACCGATTCTACTATTCGCGCACACGCTAGAACATGGTGATGTTGTGTTTGAGTAACAAATTCCTTTCACGCCCGAAAAGTGCCTTGATGTTTCTTTGTTAGCTTTTGCTGCATCACGAGGATTTCATGCCATGTTAAATCAGTGTCACACATGAATTATGGGGTTTTACGTGCCAAAACCACGATCTGATTATGAGGCATGCCGTATAGTGGGGGACTCCGGAAATTTCGACCACCTGGGGTTCTTCAACGTGCACCTAAATCTAAGTACACGGGTGTTTTCGCATTTCGCCCCCATCGAAATGCGGCCCCCGTGGCCGGGATTCGATCCCGCGACCTCGTGCTCAGCAGCCCAACACCATCGCCACTGAGCAGCCACGGCGGGTTCAGTGTCACAAAAATCGGCATGCTGTCGAACAGTAGATAAATGAAATCGTACACCTGCAATGTCTGATAAAAATCACGCGCCTTTCCACTGCTGTGAAGGTGGATTACCAGGAAAGCAGTTTAGCACACGACATAGAGGTGACACAGAATTTAATTCAAAGGTCTGAGCAAATTTTATTTCTCATGAGTGGTGACGGCGCTCATCCCGAAGAAAGACGCACGCACACACACACTTTTATTTTGATCCGCGGTCTTCATCTGCGGCATACATTCGCGTGGAAGAATACCGCCACCTCAAGGAGCCGGAGAAAACTAGACAAGCGGGACGGGCCCGCCACCCGGCTGAATCTAGGCACACGCAACGGGACCGCCACGCCGGGAGAGCGGAAGGAAATTAGGCACGCAAGCGATTGGAACGACTACAAAGAGAGGGCGGTGAGAGCGTACACATGGACGACGCGGGTCGCACAGCGGCAAACGTTTGAGTAACCCTTATTAGCTTTGTGAGAGTCTACTAATTTTGAAAATTGTACCTATTGATAAGTAATCTACTGAAAATGAATATCCAAGTGATGAGACGTATGAGCTTTTGCTTAGAATGCAGCGATTTTGCATGAAATTCGGGCACTTAGTCTTTGCACGCGCCGATCTGTTGACGGACACGAAAAATGCATTGAACCCTAGCCATAGACAGCTTCACTGTAAAACACACGAAAAAGGAAAGGTTTCGAGGATAGTTTCTTGTCTCAGGATGCAAGCAGGTCACGGGTACTTTAGTTACATACGTCTTTACTCCGAACAGCGCGGTTTCAGGGAGGAAATATGAACCGAACAAATTGCTTTTGTTATTATTCGGTACGCTGGTCGCAAGTCTTTGTCTCTCCTTCCAGATGGTTGAAAAGCAGGAGAAATTGAAAGTCGTCGCTTTCCACAAGTATTTCATTGCACTCAAAGGCACAAACCGGCTGAGCGTTGGGTGCATCGTATTTCCGCTAAGCTTAGATGAAAGAATCCCATAACCCAACGCTGCATCGCCCTTCTTGCGTAACAGATCTTGGAAAACTCTGTAATCACATCACATTCGTTGAATTTCTTTGCGGTAGTTCTTTTTTCTTTTTCTTACGTTTTAGTGCACATGGCATTTATTTGTTGATGTAGCGGGAAACTACGGCAATCTTCTGTAGAGTCGCTTTTAAACCGTGTTTGCTGCCTTCCTATTGGAGATAGATGGAGAGAGAAAGCACAAAGAAAACGTAGGCAAGGAGGTGAAATGGATGAATGCAATTTTTGATTCCGTGAACTGCGAAAAGGTTATATAGGGAATAAAAAGGGAAAACGCTGATAGAAGAAGAGCACTAGGATTCTATGTGATCTTGCGCGAGCTTCTAAAGGAAAGAGAAGGTTCCTTCAACTTCCTCCAGTAGCTTTCTCAGGAGAGTAGTGCCCTCGCTGCTCTATTTATATTGCGAAACTGCGCAGGTGACACAGACGCCTGAAGGATACAAATAAAGAGCAAATGAGGCGGCTGATTCGTTAGCACTAGCGTCTCTGAATGGATCTGTCCTCTTGGTTTTGTGACTATTGGCGTATGTCACCGCGGTTGCGTATTGGAAGCTTTCAATACTTTATATAGTGTCTCTGACTGACTTTTACTCTGAGTTTCACCATCTTTCCTATTTCTGGAAAAATCGCTAGTAATTCGAGCTCATGCTCAAAACGTTACGTCACCGTATCCCGGTATTAAAATTGTACTTGCACAGGTATCGTGAGGTGACCTCTCTTTGGGACCATTTATGCGGCGAAATCGAATCTACTAGCCAGTAACTTTTATTCTGTCGCCATTTAAAAAAAATCACGCATCTTGAATTTTCATTTTATAATCTTGGATCGTGTGCCAGTGTTTCGGTTTTACCCTCTCTTGCGACGTCGGCACAAAGGTCTAGCCAGAGGAATGTGTTTGAAGCTTTATGCGATTTTTCACAAGCTACAAAACACTCCCTCTAAATTTTTGTTTCTGCTTATTTATTGTCAGCATTATTTACCTTACAAATTATTTGAGCCAAATTGTTGAATGTAGTTTTCTTAAGATCTTTTTATTAATTCGCCTGGTCTGATGAATCTGTTACTGACTAATATTTCTTCTCTAGTCCTTCATATTCTTGATTTTCGTTTGATTTCAGGTGTTTATTTGTTTATTGCCCAACCGCACGATTTTTAACCCATTCGCCATTGTGGAGTACGTGCCGTGTTTGAGACTCATCGTCATCACCTTCGTCTTTCCCCAAAATGAGACCGAAAAAAAAAGAAGCAGAAAAAAAAAATCACTTCTGTGGAAATACATGGTCGTTGCCACTGCCGACCTCTCTCTAAAAAATGTGCCTTCTATGATTGCGTCAGCGGTCTTCGGTATCGTGGGTTTACGCTTGCTCCTCGGTGTGTTTTTTAGTGCCAGGCAGCACCTAAACGCCAAGCGCCCGGTTGTACCGAAGACGAAGTGAGGCTATGGAGCCTGCTCGGAGCGGGGCTTTTTTTTCTGGACACAGACGCGGCCTACCGTGGCGATGTCCTCAACATCCACGTGAAGATGCGACACACGCAACACCATGACAAGTCACCATGCTTTCATGCGCTCACTGTGAGTATAGATAAAACTACCGTGGGGGGAGCCTCTTCCTATTGCTACTGTGAATGACGATTATACCTTCCCGAGGATATTGAACGATCCTGTGCCTTGCCTATGAATTTGTGGTTAGCATTAAAACGAGTTGGAGCGTGGATATTTCGCCGGTTTCGTGAGACAGTAGACTGGTGTTTGGAAACGTTCGCCATGCTAACGCAATTCTAAGCAGCAACAAGAAGCAGCTGCTCTGTGCCGACTTGGTCAACGGGCATCTGCTTTACGATTTAAGAAGGATCTATAGTACGATGTGGCGTCTCATATGGCGCGTGGTGCGTTTGTGCAATAGCTGTACCGACAGATGGAACTTGTTGAAATGCGTTGGAGGCGACTGAAATCTGTTGAAAATTGACGGAATCTTGCTGGGTGCTGCTTTCGGTACGATTGCTCGTACGTTGGATTGCACATTGATCATGCCATGTGCCTGTTGCTGCTACTTACTCCGAACGCGACACGTGCTCGGATCGCTGAATGATGTCAACAGACTCCGAAAATGCAGCATGTTGGCTTGGTATCAACGACGCAGATAGCACGTTAAAAACTTTATGCAGTGCTTCTTCTTGCTTATGTCAGTAAACAAGAGTATTGACATGTTTATAATCATTTTAATACTGCGAAATAGAGACCCTTGTAGCCCTAATTCGGTTCGGTGTTTCTTCGTTTTGAAGCAGAAATCTCTTCTGAGTTTTGGCAAGCCAAACTTCCTTCTTCATTTGTGTTTAATGGCGATAGCAATTATATGAGCACTCCAGACGCGTTTTGCCGTCGCCGGCGCCATGATGTTTCGTATAATGTCTAAGAGCGACAACACCGTCGCCACGCACCGATGCTGCATGTGCGAGTGAAAGCCTGCGAGGGGAGCCTACGATCGCCGCTCAAGCTCGCGCACGCAAGGGAGGAAAGCGTGGAGGAAGCGTGCCGTCTTCCGTCGCGCGCAAGCCACTGGAAGGAGGGGATGGAGGAGGAGTGGCGGTGTAGTCCGGCAGCCACTGCGTAATGCGCGGCCGCGAGCGCCCTATCTTGACAGCGATCTATGTTGAGGGCAAGGTCTAGATACGCCGACGGCTCATACCTTTGTGCGTGCTGCGTTCTCGCCGCTCAGTTTTCGTTGAAACAATAGACAGCACGAAGGTCAGTTCGCTCGCTGCTGCCGCCACGCTTCCTCATGCCAGCGTTTTGACAGCAACTATCCGCGGTCATCGAGTGTTATGTGTTCATTTTGCCTGTGCGCGCTCACACCATGCTTGTTAATTTAGTTAGTAAGCGAATTCTTGCAAGTTTACACGACCGAAAAAAAAAACGTGTATCCTTACTTCACATAGCTGTCTACTAATTTGCTATTACAATCGATGCTTTGCCTTTCGGCCGAAATGGGCCTTTTATTTTTCTTTCTACTTGGTAATTCATTATTTCGTCATTGCTTCATGGCATTGAGCATTAATCAACATAGGCAACTCATAATTACTATACTATCAATAACTGTACTAGCCATACGCAAAAATAAGTGCCATTAATATGATCATAAATGAGACACAGGCCGAACCCTCCAACTGCAGCCGAGCTCTCACCGTCCATCGAAGATATCAGCGCACGATGCATTCTGTGGCGTTGTCCTTCCATGTTCAGTTCAGTTCAGTTTTTGTTACCTTAAGGGTCCCCCGTATGGGCATTACATAAAGGGTGGGTTTTTAGTTCTATGCATTAGATTCTGCAACATGAAATTCGACTCATATAGCATGGTTGACGAAGGTTATAAAGATACTGAATAGCAAGTATTTTTATGTATTGGCCTTTAGTCGTGAATTGTAAGATGCAGAAAAATCTGATTGCATATAACACAAGCATTGCGCTGTTTAAATAGTACAAAAGTAGCTACCACGAGCCTTCAATGTGTGGGTATTTTAGACGCCACCCAATTTCACAGCAGCAGAAAGGTGACGTTCCAGTAAAGAGGAAAAAGAAACACCGCATATCCACGATGTGAATGATGATGAGTGGGCGAATCACCGGGGGATCATTCGGGGAAAACGCCGGAAGCATTGTCCAGAAGCCGGCTTCCGGAACTGGAAGTGGAAGCGGAAGGGGAACCGGAAGTGGAGCCGGAACCCGGCTTCCGGAAGCCAGAGTTTGGCGTACATATACAATGCATATATATATATATATATATATATATATATATATATATATACTGTACATGTGTACAGTATATACAGCGCTTATATAGCCTTTGTGCACCGCAGCGCCCCTAGCGGTCTCCATGCAAACTAGAGCTACGGATAAGGGACAAGGCTCGGCCCTAAGGTGCTTCGCCCCTAAAAGAACGTTGTTGAAGAGACAGAGCACGTTTCGGGAGGGGGGGGGGCGGCGATGTACCCCCCCGTTTCGGCGAAAAGCAGGCCACTGCCAGCGCATGATATCGACTTCTGATAACTTCGTGTCGGTAATAATTTGAATTCGTAGGTCGCACATTTCGGAATAAAGGAAGACATTTCAAATTGTACTTGGAGTGAGATGCTTGACATGCTGTAATCAAGGAGACGCATGCACTCACGTGGTCCCGCAGTGACGTGAGCGTCACAGCCGCCGTAATGAGAGAGGCGGTAGCTGTGAAGTTCGTATAGGGCGCGATACTGCTGGAAGACGTACAGTCAACCACAAAAGTTTGCGGACCACGCGAGCGCGTGCCAGACTGCCTATCCGCGCCACCTAGCGGTACGCCACCTAGCGGCGACAGGGGCGCTCTCCCGGATATGAGCCCTCTTGGTACTCGCCTGCCTGTTAATTTTTTATTCCAGTGCATGACATTGTTAGTTCGTTGTGTTGACGCAGAGCGCTGTCTGCGATAAGACCGCCACATATCTGGCTTGATAGCAGTATCGGAGCAATCACTGCAACCTTTGTCGACTGGTGTGCCAGTGGGTAGATAAGTTTCACGAAGCGCTGCGACGATTTTTTTACGCGACGTTTACTGGCGCACTTTGGTTGGCAGCATCTTGGTCCAATGAGTGTTGCTGCTTCTGCGTCTTGAGAGAAAGGGTAGGGAGGTGTTTCACTGTCATCAAAAATAAAGAAAAAGCGGATGCATAGAAAATTTTCTTTCACACATAGGCGCATCTTCGCATCAGTCGCTGAAAACGTAGTAGACTTGCTTCAGGCCACGTGGTGATTGCCTATTTGGAAAGATGCCGCTGCGTGTTCCACTTGACGAAAGAAGGCACATTGTGCGTTTATTTATAGAGGGAATACCTCAGCGCGAAATCTGCCGCCGAACCAACAGGAGCCGGACTGCCGTGAATAGGATTATTCAAGCTTTCCGCGACGATGACAGATTCACAGATATGGAGCGCAGTGGGCGTCCAAGGGCCACGACTGAGGAAGAGGACCGCCTGATTACGGCCGCCATAGTGGCTGATCCTTTTCAAAGTGCAGAGGATATCCGAGAAGCGCTCTCGCTCACGGTATCGTCTGAGACTGTAAGAAGAAGGCTGAGTGAGCTTGGCCTGCAGTCTTTCGTAGCAGCACAGAAGCCCTGCCTCTCAGACAGCCAGCTACAAGAACGACTCATGTTCGCTACAGCAATGAAAGATTGGACAACAGAGAAATGGGGCGATGTCATCTTTAGCGACGAGTCAACTTTTTCCACGCGCTGGGACCAACGGAAGCGGGTTTGGCGTCCACTAAACTGCAGGTGTGTTTACAGTGTATTGGCAGTTAATTCACGAAGCTAATTCTGCATCACAACATGTTTCACGTAAAATGAGCTTTTGGACATTACGAGATTTTTCTGTAGTGGTATTATGTTGAAAACATTAACGATTGTTTCATAGTACTACTTACTCTGAAGCTAATTAAAAGCTGCCAGTGGGTCTTTCAGTACTATCTAATGATGTTTGCACGTTTTCTATTGCAACTCTATAACAGCATTATAAAGTTCATACGCAAGAGGAATCACAACATTTTTAGACGCACCGCTGGAACCCAATTGTATGCTATTTCTTGCAGATATCTGCCTAATTACACACAGAGTGTTCTATCCAGTGGACGGTGTTCCGTGAGCGTGTGGGGAGCAATCAGCAAGATGGCCTTAGGTCCCCTTGTGCGTCTGGAAGGGCCCTTCACTGCGTCACGGTACTGCGACGTCATCACTAGGCACCTCGTTCCGTATGCGCTGGACGGTCCCTTCAGCGACGGCTGCTATTTTTTTCAACACGACCGCAGCCCGATCCATAAAGCACGTATCGTCCAGTCATTGCTAGAAGAACATGCTGTTTGCCAGCTTGAGTGGCCTCCATGTGGCGCCGACTTGAATCCCATAGAAAATGTCTGGGGCATGTTGAAGAAACGGCTGTCCACACGAGCCAACCGCGGCCGCACGGCCGATACGCTATGGCAAGCGATCGCACAAGAATGGGAAAGCCTGCGCGGTCGACCGGAGATTACTGAATCTTTGTACGAGTCGATGCCCACACGCATCAATAAGGTGCTAGAAAACGGCGGACATTTCACTTCCTACTAGATCATTGAGAGACCTATGTTTCATGACACTTCTGTAAATGTACTTGTGAATAAATTCATCCCCTTCAGACACGAATTATGATGCACTGTCTGCAAATGCGTCAAATGCGCATGGCATCATTTCAAGACGCTCACTATTACATTCCAAGAAAGAAGACGAAGCAATGTGCTGTTTTGTGCGAGTTTCAGTAAAAAAAAAATTAATTAGCGTATAACTCATTATCTAATTATTCTTAAATCCGTCAGCTTCAATGCTTGCATAAAAAGAATCAACTATTAGGCCCGAAACGCATGCACACTTGCTTTTCCGGTTGTATTCGTGTCGACCGGAGAAAAAAAATACTCTTGACGTTGGTCTTGGAACGCGGCACGTCGAATGATTGTCTAACATGGTAGTGTCTCCAGCAAAGTGATCATCTGCAGCAATACGCAGGACAATGAAGTTAACTGACCGCTAGTTGTCCCATCAGGAAGCGGACACGAATGTGCACACTGAGTTTTAGGTCATTTGAAGAAACACGTGGCGTGGGACGCGCCTCCGAAGTTCGAGTCCCCAAACGAGGACGCCGTGTCGCAAAGGGTTATAAAAAGAGTCATCGCACCCGATTATTTCTTATTTTTCTAAATGTAACCACTATAGCAGCGCGGTGGTTCGGGCTTTGCGCAGCAAAACCTGGGCGCAGGCGATCAAATCCCGGCCGCTACTGTCACTTAGCGATGGGGGAGGAACGGAAAAATTCTGCCTACTGACTAAGCATCTGTGTCCCATGGCTGCCTCACCGCTCACTCACGCACTCACGAAAAAAAAAAAACAGCGTGGCTACGCGAAAATAGAACTGATAACAGCCGAAGAATACGCTGTCTGATTACTTGTACTGATATTCTGCTCTCAAAATATAAGCAAGTAGCCCTGGCTAACAAAGAGCGCGTCACGTTGAAAGAGATAGGCAGAAAATATTTGCGCACAGTGCGAAAATAGACAGGCCATAGATTTAAGGAGGGATGCGTCTTCAACGTAGCGCTGCTGTCGATCGCTGGTGACGTAGCGGAAGTGTCGCGAAGAGGCTCTTGGCCACGCGCTCGCGTGGTCCGCAAACTTTTGTGGTTGACTGTACATATATATATATATATATATATATATATATATATGCCTCTAAAATATAGTGTTCATTTGAGGCACAATTACCGATGCGGCACTGGTGGAACGCGACTGCTGCCACGTGAAAGTCATTGAGCAATATGGAAAGTAAAAACCAGTCAAAAGACGAAGGACAGAGAAGAGACATTGTATTTCAATTTTTTGATATCACACTTGAACTGCACAGCAGTCTGGCAACACTGAGTGGTGACAAAATTAATCACACCCCAGTCACGTGTCATGACAACGGTTACATTCCTTGTGCTACATGTGTGGTGTATGAGCTTCCGCCGATATGTGAAAAAGTTTACATCGGTCAAACAGGCCGGTGTATTAATGAGAGGCTGCGAGAACACTACAATTCTTAGAATACCTCTGATGGAGCAAATCTGCCTCCCCATTGTCAGGAATGCGGTTGCGTCCCGCTTTTTTCCAATGTTAAAATCCTTGGTAGGGGCAAGGGCAAGACGGAGCGTGAAATTCTCGAAGCTTACCATATCAATTTGCAAGGAATAATTGCATCAGTTCTACCTCTCTCTCACTGATGCAGAAGGAACTTAGTTTCCTATCGCACTGGCGTTACCTACGTGGCGTTTTGCAATCACCTTTGTTTGTGTGTGGGTGTCCGCTTTTGAGCTGCGCATGCTCGCCGGGTTTTCCTGAGAGACGGGGTTTTTCAATAAAGCACAGTTGTTAGTCCAGTCGTCGTGCGTGCCACGTCTCTTCTCTGTCGTTCGTCTTTTGACTGGTTTTTACTATTCAGTATGTACCAACTGACCCAGACTGCTACTCTACAGCAATATGGAGTCGTTCGCTTACACATGACACCTTTTCCCTAGCGAATAATTACAAATGCCGTCATTTTTGCCTGAATAATAAGCACTAATGCTTGCGTAGCTAAGAAGCACGGATACGCGCATCTATACTTTTTCACAAAAGATGTAGAATTGTGATCTTCACTACTTTATTATTTATTGTGCAAGTTTCTCGATTTCAGTAATGACGTTTGTCGCTTGGAAATTTATTGCAGTTTTTCGTCAGGCAACTCTCTAATTCTTTATAGGTTCGAGCTCACCAACTGTAAACTCGTATTTTGTTGTTATTTTTAAGCTCCACCTTCATTTTTTAGAGAATAATTTTACTGATTAAATGTTCTAATGTCTGTGGCACCCGGTAATAGCTCCGCAAGCTTCTTGCAATTCGCTTAGATGGCATAAATATCTGTCATAAAGAAAAGTTAAACTTGGATGGAACAATACAAATTCAAGGCAGTTGTCAAATTTAACGAATCGCCGGATCAGCTCCAATTCGATATTTTTTCTATCCTGAGCATGTCATTCCTATTTGCGCATACAGTTAAGAAGTCGACGACTCACAGAATTTTATGAAGTGGCGAAACAATTACCCGAACCTTCGCCATTGAAGTGATTGTGTAACAGTGATATCCATGGAGTGACATCCACGATACTCCGCTGATTTGCAGCGTGTCGTTCCATTTAACGCTTCTGTTGCGCAGGACGCAGCATGCAGGACCCGCACAAGGCGCAATACGGCATCTCGCAGACCAGTCGGTTGTTGCTGGCCGTCGCGTTTCTGTGCTTCGCCGCGGGAGGCACCTTCGCAGTGCTTGGCGTGGCATCGCAGAAGCATTACAGAACTATAGCCGGATCGTGCGCCATGGCCCTGGGCGTTGGTATCTACACGATCACCGTCATGTTCACCAACGTCAGCGGACCGCCATCTGGCTTCGACCTCAAAGACTTTGAGTCGATCGAAACGATCAAGCCGGCCACCTTTCAACCTAACCTGCACTCCAAGTTGGCGCTCGCGCTCGCCTACGGGATCTTCGTCACCGGCTCCATCATGGTGGTACTGGGCTTCAACTTCGACATCATGTACCTGTGGATACCTGGGTACTCCATGTCTGTGATCGCTTTCATCGGCTACACGGCCGTCATCCTGTACGGGCCGATGACCATCAAGCCGGGCGCCATCATAGTGGCATTCCCCGACGACGCCGTGCCGAAAAAGCAGCAGACGGTGTTGACAGCTGCTTACACGCGTGGCGCTCCGAAAACCGCTACAGAAATTCGGGCGGCACGGACTAAAGGCGTCAGGACGGCCGAGGGGACCGAATACGACGAAGGCGACGCACGGGGCTTCCAGGGATTCAAGAGGTACCAGCACTGCGCCCGAGGTTACACGCCTGCGGAACCACGTGAAGCTAACGTGAACTCGTGAAGCGGGTGATCGACGAGGTACTCATGTCCCCTGTTCGTCACGCCTGTCCTTGAGCAAACAACGATGAAGGCCTGAGAAGGTTGACAGAGCGGCCACCGACCGGCGGATCAGCACTGTCTGGGCGAAGGGCATACCGAAAGGAACTTCTGGAGTTCTACCAACAGCCTGCAATGTTGGCGAGTTCTGAGCAGCAACTATACCACGGGTTGGAATGACATGGCGAAATGTTGCGGCAATCGAAGAAAACAAAGCTAAATGCGCCGCAACGCTCTGGAAGACCTTCCTGGAGCGAACTACGATTCTAGAGGGCGCCGGGAATTTAGGCTATGCTTTGTAGCTGCTTGGTGTTGCTCAAATTCCGCCAGCGTGGGTTATCGTTCAGGAATAAGCCTGTTGTTATATATTCAAGGTGTCTATGGTACTTTGAGTTACCTAAAACTGCCGCATGATAAATTACGCCGCAATGTTGACACTACCCGAACATGTGCCTGTTGCGAGTGGTTTTGAAGAACGTTTTACCAATGAACATACTACATCTGTTTCGTTTTTCAGTTTTTTTTTAAACTCTAGCCATAAATATGCATTCTGTAAATATTTTCTTACCATTTTTTTGCATAAAATAGAGCGTCGTTGTCTAAAAGTGACCGTCGTTATGGATTACAGCTCGTAACTTATAATTTACAAAAACGTAGCATAAGACTGCCGAAGCGAGGCGTGTGCTTCGTGGGCATGTGTGTGACCCACGCAATGACGCCTAAAATTTAGAGCGTGCTTGGAAGCTTTAAGAAAATATTTTTTTAAAGTGAAGCTTTCTTTGCGAACCGTCCCCACCTTTCCCGACCAAGGCTGCTGGGCGTTGCTGCTGTCTTGCTGAATAGCCTATGCTGAAAAAAATTCAATTAGGTGCTTCATGCATGCTGGAACCGAAACTCTGTTCCCCAGCACAGCAGACCGATGCTCTAACCATTAAGCCTCAATCTCTTTTTCTTTTTTGTTAGGGCTCAATCGGACGTACACCTCCATCATGCCAATGTCAGCCAGCTCTTTGAATTGTGCGCCGCACGGGTCACATTAAGTGGCATGGGTGCGTGAGAGCACAGGTCAGTGCGCCTGTTTCCTTTATGCAAAGTACACAGGAATGAAATGAGAACATTTGTAGCATTTGATTAACCGCTTACATATAGATTCCAAGATGTGAGTTGAACCTGCATACGTTTCGCGTTTCGCGTTTACGTTTCGCTTCTGCACAAGTCGACGTGAATCAAGGTACCTTTCATAAATAGAATTCTGCGCTCAACCGGCTGGCAAATGAAAACAGCGTCCCGCTCCATAGCCGGCGAGCTTGCTTATAAATTCAATCGTTCAATTCCACTGAAGCTGAGATACATATGAGACTCTGCTTGAACTGGCTGAGTGATAACTCATGTTAGGCGTGTTCTGATACCGAGTGAGTGTAATTAAGAACTACACTGTTAGGTCTAAGCGAGTTAGGATGGGATGTGAATACGAGCAAATGCGAACGTCAATGTCTCCCTGTGAACCGGCAGCACAGAATTAATGCATTGGATATTGAGCCTACTTTCTCGCACTCCTTGACGTTCGGTGCTGTTACGAGGTTCAACTGAGAGCTTGCAAGCTTTCGTTGCTTGCCCCCATTGTATGACCCCACTGTGGCGAGTGTGGTGAATCTTGTTCATTGGTTGGCCCATGGTTTTGTTGTTCCAAAAACATAAAATACGTGTATTTTGGAGTTGTTCAGTGGCTATATAGCAACGCTACGTATTAAGTGCAATGCATCAGATAGTGCACCTGTACACGCAAGTCCCAACCCGTTAGATGTTCGCGCTGGCGTAAGTTGTTTTGTTATGGCGTCCACTTGCATTTATTTAAATCGGCTACCTAATTGTCCTGCGCATAATTGCGTCGTTTACTGTATCGCTCACGTTTTAAGCTCCTGTAACGGCAGTGTGCGGTTCTTGGTGATGGTGTTAGCTGGTTGTGAATGCCTAGCTGGGCAATTGCGCTTGCATTGTTGCGCAACATTTATTTACTCATAGCGGTTGTTTAGACTTACTCAGTGAGAATTTAGGCTTACTCAGTTTAGAATTTACTCAGCGATCGATTGCGGGATGTGTTTAGCCGGGGAAAAGCACCGTCTGTGCTTTGCGCACAGGCGCAAAGCTTTGATTCGAAAGTGCAAATTCGCAATGCTTTTCACTCGAAAGTGAGGCCTGTCATTGGACTGCCGCATTCGTTACTTATACGGCCGACATCATGATTGGCCGGCGTATACTCGTACGAACAATTTTAGCGTAAGAGATTTTTCGTGGATACGGGCTCCGGTCCTTTCAGCAGGCATAGTTGGGAGGACCCTTACAAATTTTAGTTTGAAGGTTGAAAACTAGATATACTTGTGCGACGCTGCCTCCATATACCACTCAAATGAGCCGAGAATGTTTGTGCACGTTGTGTGCACGTTCTATAGGGTTCTTCTAACAATGGGCTCACGAAGCTTGTGTCGCGTCGTATTTCGCTCATTCTATGTCTGGAGTTGTTTGCCAGGATTGAAGATAAGACCACTACATCGTCGTCTTATTAAAAACATCATTTGTAAAGCATACAAAAGGTGGCTAAGAAGGCACAGCCCCCATGTGCAGGAAAAACATAACACTGTCTTTTGTTTTACTAGTCCCAGCTACTCCCTCAGAATGTGGCCTCACTGCCTTTCCTGTCTTAATATATAACGTTTCCTTAAGTTAATGTTTCCTTTAATAAAGTGCACTGACTTAATTTTTTTTGCCATGCTGTTGATAGGTTCGCTCTGATTCAAGAATTGTACTTGCTTACGAATTGAAACTTCAAGTGTTCCCTGAAGCCTGTCGTGACTACAAATCGCCGCGCAAAGGGAAATTGAAACGTCGAATCTCGCTTCGCTATCGGAGTATAGATCGCGCATGATGGACACTCTTAAACGACGGAAGAACCCCATAAATTACCTTCGAGATGGCGCCACCCATCTGCGCCGAACAAATGACGCCATTAAAAATAGACGCGAGCGCCGGCTGGTCCGACGGCCTCGACATAACCCTCGTTCGATGCTTCGAACGATGATTCTAATGCTCGCGTAATTATACCAGCCGGAGAAAACATCGCTGCCGACCGGTGCGTTCCCGATTGCGGATGAAAGGCATCGCGACGCGGCAGTTGCGTCTTTACCACCACCGTTTTCACTCAAAGGCGCGGCGGTGCGCATCGTCCTTGGCGGCTGGAGGCAGGCTGCTGCCTACACCACGAAACACCGTGTCTACGCGATAAGGACGTAATGGGTCGCGACGCGCGGGCGGCGGAAACGGGGGCGTCTCCTTTTCTCTTACTTGCGCCATTGTTCAACCGGACCAAAGACCGGCGTCCACAAAGGAAGACGGTGCCATTGTTGCCCACGTTGACAATGGACATCGTCGAGCCTCGGCAGCTTCCGCGTACCTTCACGCGCACCGGCTGTGCGCGCGTGAGGAGACCCCGGTTGTTTATTCGCACACGCACTTACTGTAACGACCGTCCGGCCCCCGATGGCGCCGCTAGCGGCACCGGCCGACCGGGTAGGTCCTCGGGAGACAAGCCTCGAGCGCGGTGGTGACAAGACGACGTCACTGGTGGTCGTTATAGAAAATAAAGGATGACAGCTGACCGAGCCAAAAGAAGCATCATATAGAAGCCAGTTGTTTCCGGTAGCTTTTTGAGCGTGAAAGTAAGGCTTCTTTTTTTTTTTTCATCGGAGCACTATGCTTGAATGGTGGTCATATGGCGAGGTGGCGAGATAACGCGAATAAAGAAAAATACTAAGTAAAAAGACGGCACTAGCGCTTACTCTATGCTAGAGGTTTTAAAAATTGAAAGCACGGTAAATTTATATTGTCACGTGGTAGTAACGGCCACGAACACAGTAGAAAAACTGTGAATGGCGAAACTAACTCTTCATTGGGCAAACTTGTGGCCCTAAAATCAAGTGATATTCAAAGACCAATGATAGCGGTGAACACAGTCGGCGGTCGTCGAAAATCTCATCAGCGGGTCAAGCGCGTCGGCGTTTATACATCATTCGTTGAAGATTCCAGCGTAATCGATGGGGCTCATATACCTTCCATAAAGTACCACACTGTTCGCGTCGCGCTTACAGTCTGATCACACAAAGTTCAGTGAGAACGTTCACAACAGACAGAAACAACGATAACATTCGAGTAAGTTTCGAATCATGCAGGCGCGTCTTGCGCTGAGCGATAACTTTAACCTGTTAGCGGGTGAAATGTGGTCCCCGGAAAAAAGTATAAACAAGTACACGCGTCAATAAATACAAATCAGAGAAACAAAGCAGTCCGAAGGAACTGACAAGCTTGATCAAGCGATCAATCAATTAGTCAATCAATCAAGCAAGCAAGCAATCAATTATTTCAAACTTATTTGCCCTCAGAGAAAGGAGGTCTGGAACTAAATGCCGTGCTTCGGTATGAGTGAGCTCCCCACTCCCTGTTGCACCTCCGATAACACCACCGATTAAGGAGTTCCACGCTGATCCACAAGAACAAATTCTTTGTCATTGAGGGCTATTGACCGACTGGTTGACACATTCTTTTTCCTTTCTGTTGATTGGGCACCATGACCTTATTATAAACTATCATTAGTGCATGGCACTTCACGCTTGCACGCTTCACACCGCAGTCACCTTTTCCTGATCCTTCGTACACTATCAAGCACCTTTGCAGTTTATAGCAATGCACTACTTTTAAACGAAATTCACTCTATGCCATTGAGTTATGGATAATTATTGTCCACAAAGTAAACTCAATTCGGCAACCGCCAGTTCGCATTCTGCAATTGGCCAAACTTATTTCGTTCAGATCCTTTAACATTAGGAGGATGCAATTGGGTATTATTTGAGATTCCGACGGTTCCTGGCATATGGGGAGACGTAGGATTAACGGAGATGTAGAATACTTTTTCGGATTCCCTTGATGTCAAACGTAGGTTCACCGCGTTGCGATTGGCAGTATTTACTAGCGTCATTCATGCCCACTTACGCCGATACAATGATTCGGTTACAAGTCGTACGGTCATTTTACCTAATGCGTTTAACCATCAAAGGAACAATGCCATGGGCGCTCAATTGTGTGACATGGTAAAGCCTCTACTGCGAGCGACCATGGATCTGCGTTCGACATGTCGTTTGATTGAACTATCATAAGCATTTAAAAATCCAAACGTATTTCTAAGGCACGTGGCTATATTTATACTCCAGTTCCGTCCTTGTCAATTCTGCGGCATCTCAATAAGCCTACGACCCTGTGACGAAGCTAATGACCCTCATTGTTCACAAGGATTATAGTACTGAATCAGAGCGCTCTGGTTCGTGACAGTCGAAGATGATATGTCGCTGAATGCTCAATTACAACCCGTATACACAACGTACACGCCACAAACATGCAAAGACAGATGTGGCACCGGTATGAAAGGTGCCGAAAACAATAAGTTGCCCCACTTTAATCGAAGGAAAAAAAAAACGTCGCAGACAATAGACACGACTGTCACGACGACGTCGCCATCATGAGAGGTAAGGGTTTGGTGCGACAGAAGAGAATGTCAATGGCAAGGAGGACACCTGGATGAAGCTAATTTGACCATGAAATTCACTGGCAGTGTTGGTTATGGTGACAGTGACATGGTTCGCTGACCAGGGAACGATATTGGACAGAGTTCCGAGGTAGTAATTTCACAATTAATTTCACTGTGCAGAGATGCCCCTTGCAAGAAAACTGCCCCAAAAACTCGCGGGGACACGTATTGCCAGATAAACACCCTTTCAGTACAAAACACTTTCGTAATGCGTTCTTCTGGCCTCAGCACAAGCACAATTATTGACAAAGCTATCCCCGCCACGTCCACAGCTCTCGCAGATGCAGGTTTTCCAAAGGAAATGGAACCACTACGGATGCATGAGCGTTCTGGTTGTGTCACGCAGGGGCTGCAAAACTTTCGGTAAAAGGAAGCTTTTCAGGTTGAAGATGTGAGCACGCTCAGCTGAGCTCACAAGCAATTAAGCCGACGTATGCGTTCCTGAGTAGTCTGCGGTCATGTACATAATTGCCAAATGACACTGCCGTTACGAAATGGTAGTGATCTTCGTATCAAAGATGCCGTACGTTTACAAGGTTTATTCAAATTTTATTCACCCAAAGTGTAATGGTGATTTTGGGCGAGTTCATCATACAAGCCAACTTGTCATTGAAGCTCGCAGGAAAACATGCAAGGCTCTTTGTTTGTGAACGACCCTGTTGTAACTCTTCTGTTGGGGCTGCCACTTACATAGTTGCTCGGCTTTCGCTTTCATTCCATGCCATGGGTGGCGGCGAGTTTAACCTCCTTACGAACACCGTTTTGCCAGGCATTAATGTATACTGTGGAGCGGCCGCAATCTCGAGTAGCGCTGGAAGAAAAGAGGCCGCCTATTTACTTCTTGAGCTGCTTAAACATACCTTTTCTCTCTCAAGAAATTTCGCTATTTGCGTCTACTGCCTTAATGACGTCTCGGCTATGAGAAACCTCCGGCGAGAAATTTATTGCTATGTTTTCGTTAAAACATGCACTAAGCGAATAT
This sequence comes from Dermacentor silvarum, assembly GCF_013339745.2. Classification (NCBI taxonomy): domain Eukaryota; kingdom Metazoa; phylum Arthropoda; class Arachnida; order Ixodida; family Ixodidae; genus Dermacentor; species Dermacentor silvarum. The sequence continues at coordinate 233,441,162 of NC_051155.1, forward strand.
TTACGCGCCACTACCGCACAGTCCGCAATACGCGGCCCGTCCAGGAGTCCCATGGGTTGGCTCACATGCATGGCAGAGCACATTGAAAGCAGGCTCGTGTTCGGTGGCTGGTAACACCGCAGCCAGATATACGCTTGGGTCAAGTGTTGCACAAGCTACGTGGCTATACGGTGGAGTTTGAAGCACATAGCATGCATGCTTGACTGACTGGCGCCGGGAGCTGCGTGGCCCGCCGCCTCATATTCAGAACGGTCTGCGCTTTGCCTCCTCGCTGAAGATAATTCATCTTAGCGTGCCAGAGCTGTGACCTGTCGTCCACGGCAACTTGCCGCCCACCGGCACAAGCAAGAGGGCTGTGGTGCTATATTCAACGTAGCAAACACTTGCGCGACAAAAATAAAGGCTCATTATGGTCGCTTTAAGCTGCTGAACTGATTTGTAACTCTCGTGACGTTGGCGTCGTCGTGTTGATGTGCTCGAAGTGAGGGTAGGCATGTTCGGTGTCTGTAGATAAGTGAAGACGACTGCGTGTCTACAACACACACACACACACACACGTACACACACACACACACACGTACACACGTACACACGTACACACACACACACACACACACACACACACACACACACACACACACACACACACACACACACACGCACACACGCACACACGCACACACACACACACACACACACACACGCACACACACACACACACACACACACGCATGCACACACGCATGTACGCACGCACAAACACACGCAACACACACCACGCACGCACGCACACCACACGCACGCACACACACACACACACACACGTACACACGCATGTACGGACGCATGTACGCACGCAACACACACCACGCACGCACGCACACCACACGCACGCACACAAACTAACCGGACAAGTATCGATGTTTACGTCGATGTTCCACATTTATTTTATTTATTTATTTATTAGTTACCTGCATCGCCCCGTAGGGCATTACAGCAGGGAGGTTACAGACTTAACTAAATACATGAACAAATAATTACAATGCGTGGAAGAAAGCATCATTTTCTGTGATGTATACAATGCGCGATGGCAAACTGTTCCAATCTCGAACAGTTCTAACAAAAAAAGAATAACGGAAAACGTCACCCCTACAAGAAAATTCCCTGACTTTTCTAACAGTGGTCTAGTCGCTTAGATATGTAGTGTGGTGCCTGGATATATTGTTCGCGGTTTATGCCTGTGTTAGAATAATAAATATCGTGGAAAAATTTTAATCTGATATGCCTTCTACGATCCTTCAGCTCTTGCCATTTAAGTTTATGTTTGCTTTCTGTCATGCTAAGCTGCCGACTGTAGTTACCAAGAACAAATCTAACTGCCCTATTCTGGATTTTTTCTAATTTATTTATAAGCTCAGATGTGTGTGGGTCCCAACAAACACATCCATATTCAAGTATTGAACGTACATGACTGAAATACAGCTGCGTTTTTAAGTTACTCGGTAAATGACTAAAATTGCGCCGCAAGAATCCCAAAACTGATGCTGCCTTATTTACAATATAGTTAACATGCATCAGACATGTCTTGGCCTACTGAACGCGCCAGGAATGTCGTAAAGTCGTGCTGGAGCTCCCGTTACTGTAGTTTGCCTGATCATCCACTATACAAACATAATCGTATCCTAACGAATGGTATGCTCAGAACACGATCATGCAACCAAATGATAACTAAGCTCCCCCGTCCTTCTTTAAACAATGCCCCTATTTATTGAACGCTTGAGATATGGTACACGGAAGCGCTAGTGCAATAGAAGCATGGTCCCCACATTTTAGCAATGTAGACAACTAAAAAAAGCTGCGGTCGCTTGCTATACGATTAAGGAATCGCTTACTAGTATATGCTCAGCTTGTTTTCTGCTTTAATGAATCGAATGGTACGCGGAACTCAAGGGCGTCAATAGTAAGCGACTGTGAACGGTAATTATGATTAGATGTATGCACCATATGCCCGCTCTGCGTTCTTGTTGAAGAAGTGAGCGAGCGCGCCCTCTCGCGGGCACGGTGGGTTGAGATGGTCATTTATGGCGTTCTGTCCATTAACTCGCTTCTCTCAGCAGCCTATTACGAAGAGAGGGGAATATGTTATGGAATGAGCAGCGGCACAGCGGTCGACATTCCCTAGGGAAAAAGCAGCGCGCGCTACCAAATTGCTATCGCCCCACTCGGGGAGCGTCCTACCGCCTCATTCACCACCGGCCGCCCACACCACTTGTAATCACAATGGCTTCTTCACTACGTATTCAGGGGATCTGTCGAGCGTGCGGCGCATCCCATGCGTTCCGCTCCCGTCGCCGCGCCACGTACGTGAGTGCCGTCCGTTCACCCGCATTCCCTGGACCATTGTGATGCACGGAGACCCTCCCCCTCTTTCCACTGGGCCGTAATGATGCTGCGTGATGGTAATATGGCACCCACGCAATGCCGGCAGCCCCGATTCGTAATAAGCAAGGTTCCTTTACGCGAACCTCATCGGTTCGGGTGTGGGCACGCAGCTTCGGAGCATAGGGACTGGCTATGTGTGGAAGAGCTGATACGAACGCTGTCCTGGCCACGCACGTTGTCCAGCCCAGACGTCTCAGCGCTAAGGCAATTGAGGCCGCGTAGCTTCTTAAGGAGAATTACCTTGTTGAGCTTGGTTGCTCTCGGGAAAGATGCGGCTTGGTTCCACAAGGCACTGACCGTTCATGCGATCGATATGAAGAGATTTAGCAAAGAACGTTGGTCGTGCGGTTGCCGGGATCCTTACTTGGGATGATGACGCCAGGTGACACCAAGTGTACCTTGCCAGATAACCGATCGCATATGGTAGAAAGTTATTTTCTGATAATTCGATGTACGGTTGAATGTATTGTATACATGAGGCGTATAGATCCACAGTTATATGCCGAAGAATTAAGGGACCACCTGGTTACACAGGGTAGACCTAGGCTTCGCTACCGAGGCTCCTGAGAACCACTGAACTGAGTTTTCCGTGATGAGACTATACCGGACAGTGACTTGCCGATTATTGTTATTAGTTTGCAGGAAAACCCTGCTGCATACCGTAAATATTTACCCAGGAGATTCTGACGAAATTTGGCGTTTATAAACTGAGAGTTAGCTGGGGGGCTAGCTGACGTTATAGGTGAATACGCTGTGTGTTGCCTTCAAGTGACAGCAGTGGTAACTTCCGAGGAAACCTAGGAGGTAATGCCCGCATTGAGGGCAACACAGCTATTTTTACAATGACAGTAAACTTGGGGTATGAGGGGTGCGCAGAGTGGGTACGTCCGAAAGCGCTGTACCAGGGTTATGAGAGAGGCACTATACATGTAATGGCTGGCCGCGGACTAATTCTGGGTACCCAGTACATTTTAGCGAGAACTTTTAATGCGGTCACTGCAAATCCATGCTGCGACCTCACGCTAAGCCTTGAAACGCCGTACCCGCTGAGCCAATGTGGCAAGTAACTCGGCTGTTTTCTGCTAGCCAACGAACCATTCTACAGGTACAAAATTATAGCTGACGACGCTAGTTGACTGCACGGTTAAGCGTGTTCCGTGTTCTGCCTGAACGTTTAGTGCAAAGACTCAACAAAACGGGGACGTTGCGAAAGCAGACAAATCTATAGTGGTGCGCTCGATGTAGAAAGTGCGCAGTTCCTCTTGCGCCCTGACGATAGGACCCTTCGCACCGCGTTCGGCTACACCGGGCTGCCCTAGCGCTTGCCCTCCCCTCTTCGTAATTTCGTGAAGAGGGGTGTAAATGAGGAAATAGCGTGCGCCGCTCATGTGTGATTGGCAGTTTCGCACCCACCCGTGGAACGTCCACCCATTCTCTCACTCAAAGTGCAGGTTTCGGGCCCGCTCACATTTGCCGTCAGCAAAAGAAGAGGGCCCTTGGTGGGAGGGATGACGCATACCTGTAGATACTTTTTTGTACTCAGAAGTTGTGTGGGGTTGCAGCTTCATTGTCTGGAATAAACTTGCCCAGGAATAATGCGAAATGTGCGAAGCCCGTTATCCTGCTTGCGAGGGGGAGAAAGGAAATGTATGCGACGGTGGGTGTTTGCTTAGTCTCGGCCGAAATAACACGTAGTGGTGGGTCACGCGATAATTACAGCCCCCTTGAAGTGCGAAGCAAAGGAAGCTTTAGATGGCACACCTTCCGATATGCCTCCGTGAGCACGCTACTTTAGCGTGTAGAGTGCTTTCGGCAATGGAACAACCAAGAAGATGATGAAGGGCGTTTCTAGACGGAGTGATGCAAATGTTAACCACTATACTCATTACAGAATGTTTTATTTTCTCGCGATGGATCTTGGCACTGCCAGAACCCTGAGATATAGATCGCATAGATCTTCTCGTTGCCGTGTCAGCGGCGGACAAGTTAACGTCTTTGCCATGCTATATACTAGTCTGCCTGTAATATAATGATGCTTGAAGACGGCGCCCAAAACAGTGGTGATGCGGATGTCGCTGTTAAAGTTATCGAGTAAAAGATCAATAAACTTTTCCACGAAAGCGTCTATACATATATTCAATAGGTAGGTTTGTGGGTGATGAGTTAGGAAGGAATAGGAGAGCGCGCACACATAGACGGGGTAAGCTAACGATAGCGCACGACATGCAGCCTAAACATTAAATAATTTAGCCAAGCTAGGATACGTGACGTTATTTGTCAAGCTATCACGGCTGACAGCAATTTTTAAGACAAATGCACAAACTTTACAACTATGTTAGTGAACTTGCTCATATTTATTAGCGCGACTTTGGCTTCAACTCCCGTGAGTACCTGGACATGCCCTACCACCACCGTGCATTCAATCATCCGAGTATCTTCCTAATAGAGCCGTTGTGAGTTTTTAAAAATCTGCCAGTAAGTGTCAAGAGCTCGCATGCCAGTTCAACAACATTTGGTGTGAAATACGAAAAAAAAATATCCTGCTCTTTCATTCCGCTAACTCATTGACGTGAAGAGCAATTATGAGAATCTGATACTTCGATAATCGACGTTTTCTTGAATAGAACACTCGGGTACTCCTGAGAAACGTTTTGTGAACTCTATTATTACCGAAAGAGCTCTCGAACACTTAAAGAGGGCTACATGACTAAGAGCGCCTTCAAGAAAGTGTTAAAAATAGAAGTCGGACTGAGCTAGCATGTCATTTAGCAACAATGCCACTGTGGAGCTTCGGTTTTAAGAAGCGCGAGTTGATGAAAACTTGTTCTCGAGGTAAAGTGCAAGAAAAGAAAACTGAGGAGGCCTAAGCATTTCTTATGAGTTGTGAATGCGAAAGCATTAGTGTCCAATCAAACGCCGCTAAGCGGTCCTTCGAGTTCTGCGCTGCGAGGAATGTACCATAGTGGTATGTGCTGCCCGAGCCAGCAAGCAGCAGAAGCCAGCGGTGCCAGCGCCGCATACCACCGGCACCCTGCGCGACGAGGGACCGAGATAGCAGCAGCGGCAGGTGCGCGCAGCAGCTAAGTCCAGTGTGGGTGAGAGAGAGAGAGAGATAAGGACGGCGTACCGGCTTCCCAGAGCGAGACAGCGGCACCCGCACGTCCGCGTCACGCGACTGCCTCGCCGACGATCACCCGTGACGCCCCTTGGAGTCGCGTCACCGTATCTGCTCCGTCTAGGCACGCTGGTGACGTGGCGTCGTGGCGATGCCCTCTCATCTCACGCAACGCCTGGCGTGCTAGCACCGCAGAAGGTGTTCCGTTTCGCCGTCCCTGCTCCGTCGAGGCGCGCCTGTGATGTGGCGTCGCAGCCAATCGGAATATAGGTGTCATTTCGCTGCTGCAGACGCCGGATTTTTCGCTTAATGGGCCATTTGATGCTTTCGCCGCAATATTGTGAAATTTTAACCGATTGATCCGACAATGTCCGCTACAATAAATGTGACTCTCAGAGGCTGTCGCCAGATTTGCGCAGTGAAGCGATAGTGGCTGCGTAGAGTGAAAGTGAGGACACAAATAGGGAAGCATTTTGAAATCTTCAGGTGCAGGATGCGACCGAGTTTTTAAACCTGAGATCCTATTTCAGTATCGCACTAAAACTCAAGGAGTAATTTTTAGCTGACATGGCCATTAGCATGACATCACCAGCAACAGTATGATTACGACATAGCGTTGAGCGAGTGATAGACCCTGCGAACATGATTAATAATCCAGTGAAAGCGAAGCAATAAATAAACATTGGCTACCACATAGATGTGGATATACATATTTCTAAGAACACAACCGCACAGGAAGATGTACAGTGCGACAGGATATTTTATTGCGACAGAAATTATATGGACACTCCAAGCGGACTTCTGCCATTGGCATCGCCATCGCCGTCACCGTGAGGTTCCTTGTGAAGTCCAAGGGCGATCAAATCGTCGCCTGCGCGCCGTATGATGTATGGGCGAGTGAAAGCGCCCGAGGGACGCCCGCTTTCATGGAGAGCGAACGCACGGCGGAGAGCAAACGCGACTTCTTCCTTCGCGCGAAAGGCCGTGGGGGGGATGTGAGGGATGGAGGGGACGCGACGTTTAGCTGCGGCACCAAATGCGTATCTTGCGACCGTGCGCAAGGGGAACTGGCGACTCAAAAAAAGTGAAAGCAGGAAATCGGGAAGGCAGCGCGGTAGGGAGGGGGCGCGGCTTCTACTCTGCCAGCAACTGCGTACTTGTACTTTGCGCGGCTGAGGGCTGTCGCGCGCACCGTATCTTGAAAGCGATCTCCACATGGATCTTACCTTAGTATGCGATGTGCTTTCGCCGCTCAGTTTCCATTGAAGCAATAGACCGCGCGAACCTTCGCTCACTGCTGCGGCTGCGCTTGCTCACGCCAGCGTTTTGACCGCGGTTGTCTGCGGTCATGGAGTGTTATCTATCCATGCTTGCTTGTGCGCGCTGACAGCATGCTTGTTAATTCAGTTAGTAAGCGAATGTCTCCAAGTTTATGCAGCCGATAAAGCTACTATCCCTACTCCATATAGCTTTCTACTAATTTGCCGTCGCCATTGATGCTTCGCCTTTCGGGCGAAACTGCGACATATTTACAGCGAAAGCTGTATATGGCTAGGCGAAACGAAAAACCGTTCGTCCCATGTTTCGCTAAATGTCTCCATTGGCTGCGCCTTCAGTTACGTCGTTCTCTACGTCGCACCCAAGCGCGCGCGCCATTGGCAGCGCCTTTAGTGACGTCGTTCTCTGCGTCGTACCCAAGCACGCGCGCCTGCTCTGCCCGCAACGCCGCCTCCTTGGCTCGCCGTTGTCACATGCGTTCGATTTCTCGAGTTAGCTCGGCGTCGTGGTTAGCAGCATCCACCGGCCATTGGCGTTTTCGTTCCACTAGAAACACAAACATGTAACCAATAATTGAGACACGCTTCAATACAGCGTCGGGATTAACCCACGGCTAAACACCGGTGCCGCACGCTTCAGCTTCGCTGGTTAACCATCTGTACGGAGTGGTTGAGCGGCGATTTTTCTCAATCGTTTCTCCAAATGATCGACTCAAAGTGTATTTTGCACTGTTGGTACATAGCAGGCAATTTGAAGGTGTCTCGTCTTTTCAGAACGAGAAAGAAGAATACAGAAGGGTAAACGTGTTTTTTATTAAAGAACTAAATAATGGTTCACATGCAATTGACGTTTTTTTCCTCCTTGGCAGCTACCTATGGTTAACGAGAATGGCAAGTGAATAAAGTCTACCACCACGCTGCATTTCCAAGTTACTGTGGTGGGTGGAAGCAACCAATTATAAAACACGCGCGCGTACGACCCATTTACCGTCATGGGCAACTCATGATGTAACCTGGCACAAGCTATTTCTGTTTACGCAGCTATTCAGTTTTACTTCAGAAGAACAATTGATACTATCGCATTATTTAGACTCAAACACAGAATCGGCTGAAACATGTGAAGAAGTGAAGACCAGCATTCCTTACGTAAACATTCATTAGATTGTTTGACTGGGATTGCTAGGTCATGTGAAGAACGAAGAGATGAGGCAGGTGAAATAGGAAGATAATTTGACTTTATATAGGTAATGTTAAGGCGCACATTATACTGGCGCTGATAAGTACAGTCAGCTCTTATGAGTCTAAATCTTTTCACTATACAGACAAGCTACAGAGAGTGAGGTCACAAAGGTGTGGTGGCCGCGGTTGTCACATGCCACGCAGGAAAAAAACGAAAAGAGACAAATCTATTTGTGTTTATTTGCTTGGGAAGCAAGGCTAAGGGACGACGTGGCCAAGTTACCGAAAGTTACTTGGCAAAGGCCGTTTTACAAAGAGGCGAACAGCGAAAAACAAAACAAGCGTCAGCGCAGTTGTCTGCGGTTTCTTTAAAAAATTCTGCTCATTTTTTTACAAACACGCAGAGTGTCTATAGTAATAGGACGTCAGGGTAATATGATAACTCAGGTGACATCGTTTGGGAGCTGTTATATACCATGCGATAAAGATTCGTGCAATTTGCAAGTAAAGCGAATTTTGTCGTGGCTTCATCTTTTTTACACTGTTTGTCCACTCTGATAAAACAGAAAATAAACGAAGCTTGTGAATTTTTGTCAACAGAATAAGATTTACCATTATCATTAGGTGCGACAAACAAAACTACAACTTCCATAACAAGATTTTCGCGCCACTTGCTCGAGCGAGAAAATTCGACGCATGATCAGAGTGTTTAAATTCACGAATGACATTGAATGAATGGAAACGCTGTTTATTTGGAAGAAAAGGGCGTTTAATAATGCGCTGCAAAGGTGCACGCGCTCCACTCTGGTGAAAGCATTGATTAAGGGACTCGGTTAGTCCTTGGCGAATCCTGTTTGGGCTAACAAGCTTAGCACCTTAATCACTCGTTGGGCCACGCCATGCAGCTATAACAGTTTCCGGGATATATTCAATATAGTAACTTCCACGGCAAAGTTCGCGTTACTCTGTAGAGAGGCGTCGTTCGCGCTAAAGTGCTCATCAAGCATCCGCGCCGAGTCGCGGATGCTTGATGCGAACTTTGCGTAGTCTCGTGTGACGTATAATGCAAAAAAAAAATATAGAAATAATAATAAGTGGCACTGCGCGAACGGCTTTTCGACATTCACGTAGTCATAGTCCTAACGATCTCCCGAATACTTTCCTCTTGTGCCGTGCCCAGTTTCTGCCTCTCTCGCTTTTCCTTAAAAAGCTCGGCTGAATTGAGCCACTCGAAAAGCGCCCAGCTTCCGGGGCTGGCGCGAGATATATAGCGCGCTACAAAGTCATTTTTCATTTCACTGTTCTTACGCCACGGCGGAAACCGCAGTTCAAGATTCATTATAAGCTATAACCATTCATCCCTTTCGCACACATTCAAGTCAGCGAGTCAGGTGGCGTCCCCCCTTTGAAAAGAGCCCCGAGCTGATTTATGCCGCGTTCTTGGGAGAACGTGGATGGGTAAGGAAAAGATGGGAGGTAGTCGAGCGGGAAGGGGGCGCTGGCAGCATAATACCGCCAGGCCTATAGGGGTACCGCAGCGATGAGGCCATTGGATGGGGGACGCAGCCCCCTATACTCCCTGTGCGCCTTTACCCTCGCATTTCGTCATCTCCCCCACCGGGCCACACACACAGAGTGTCCAGAGAAATAGAGTCAATATATATTTGGCCCCGGTTCCCGGTTCCTCGCAATATTTGAGAAACGCGGGAAAAACGCCTATGGCTCTCCTGCTTTCTGGCTCGCCTGGTGGAGTGCTGTTTCGGGTGTCGCTGTTCTTTTTTTTTTTAGGCTGTTGTAAGGGATGTATGTTTCTGGCACTGCATACCTTTTTCGATGTATGATTTGGTAACGTGGAGTTTTAAAGAAAGGAAGGTAGGAAAAACGAATGAGGTAATAGCAATTACCTAATATATCTGCAGCGCGTCATATTGGTGAAGTCACGCCGTTGAAACAGAGTAAATACATTTATACGTTTTTTTTTTTCAGTGATCGTGAGTCGGTTAGCTATAGCTCCGGCAATATATATTTGCAGAAGCTATTTCTATGTTAAATTTTGAAAAACTTACGATTCCTGAGTGTAGAATGACTGTAGTAGGTTGTCACAAATCTAACCTTTGCCCTATGTGAAACTCAGGGGTCAGAGAAAAACAACATCAGTTTAGACAAAGAAATATAAAGAAAGGCGTTGCTTATAGCACCTTTTCATCCATCCAGTTTTATGGTACTATTGCTTCACGGCACGTATTATCGGAGAGAGGCACGTTTTTCGTCCGAATAAATATTTCAGTGCTGTCTGGGTGGGCTGTCCAGTTGTCATAGTTAGGCAAAACCTGAGAAAGCATGTCTTTATCAGTGTTGATCGTAAGGTGAGACTGAATATTAGATAAACTTCCGAGCTGACATTTGCGAACTGGGCCTTAATAATAGAAGCTGTAGATGCCGACCGTATTCTTTAAATGTGGATGACACATGATGCTCTTGCGTCTTCACAGAAAACCCATTATTCAAATAAATGTCATTCGCATGAGAAGGCAAAGTCAGTGACTGCAAATAGAGTCATTTGTAAACATTCAGAATGTCTACCGATTGCGAATGAGTGAGTAAAAAAATAAAGAAAAGGAAGTAAAAGTGACAAAAAAGCAAGACGAAATAAAGAAGCCATTTCTAAATGCAGGACCTGTACAGCCACTTCTGTAGACAGTTTCTTGCTAGTACGATGTCAGTTTTTTTGAGGAATAAAACATGACATTCATTTAGAGAAACCACTGAATATAACTCGCCGTGCTGTTGCTATGCATATTATGTGTCATGAGTGCGCAAGGTATGCCGCTTGTCATTTTTGGTGCTGTTTGTACCGCTACTGATGATTCCAAGCGACCATATTACTTCAACTTTGTACGTTCGCTGATAAAGAAAAGAAAGTGAAACGGCACTGAATGCGACTCGCGTCTGCTCGCGTTACTTTTGCGTGGGCAGCAAAGAAACAGGTACCTGTCAGCTGTCAGCAAGTCGAAAGGAGCTTTCATTTCTTACCCGTGAAAAGAAGCGACTGCCGAGGACGTAAAAGGGAAAGCAAAAAGAATAGAAAGAAAAGAAACTGAAAGTGCAATAAAAAAGAAGAACCCCTGAAGTGTGCCACAGCATTCATACACTGAAGAAGGGTAGCGGATTCAAAACGAGACATCTCTACTTGACGGGAGTTTGACAAATAAAAAATTCAGACAGCCCGCAGCGCAGCATTTCAGAACCTAAAGTTTCTTGCCAATGTGAGCCCTGCCTTTTTTTTTCTGTTTTTCTTAATCGATCCTGTGAAAGGAACTTTGGCCAGAGTGCATGCCGCCAGCGGGAGATCGCTGAGGCACCTCTTTCACTTTTGGGTAAAATAAGATGATGGAAGACAAGAAATAAGAAAAAAAAACACAGAAAACGAGAACGGGGTGAAGTTTTGGATAGAAGGGAAGCAGCGCGGATAGTGCAAACCGGTGGGTTTTCTTGTAGGAACGAATGGAAGAATTTTGCGTCTTCGTCTTAGTTCCATCGATTTGGCGGTACGTAAGAGCGACTGCGCTGGAGAAACTAAATAGCGGTAAGCACAGAAGGACAGTTAAGTGGTCAGCGGGATCTGGCCATCTGTACGCACCGCTCTATATCGTTGCATGTTGGGACGCTCGCTTGAAGAAACTTCGGATCCAAAAGCCGGTTTCCCATTTATAAAGTTCACGTGCCTGACAGAAGTTTCTCAGTCACTGCACATATTTTCACCTCAATTGGATACACATATAAAGAGTGCGGAGTGTATTTAAGAGAGCAGTAATGATGATGATTATGATGGCGATGACGATGATGATGGATTTAATGGAAGCTTGCTCCTCGAATTCGGCAGTCTGGATGCCTAAATCAGTACACAATGGAATATTCTCCAGATGCTGCTCCATGTTCCACCTTCCGCGTGGTGCCCGTAGTATTGTGGACCTTCCACATCAGCCGCCCTGACCATGAGTAGCGCTGGCTAATAGTGAAAAAGCTAGGTTACGTATACACTTACGACTACAAGAAAAAGAGAGATAAAAGGAAGGCGGGGAAGTTAACCAGTGAAGACTCCGGTTGGTTATCCTACGCTGGGGGAAAGGCGAAGGGGAAGAGACAGAAGGAGAGAGAGAGAGGGTGGGGGTATGGAGACGTGCACGGACAACACTACGGAATCAAAGGCGCTTGCACAAGCCAGACGTTCTTTTAAAGCACAAAAGTGCCTTCACTGCCTTCTGAGCCGACGATCGGTTGGGACGCTGTTCTAGTATTCACTCAGAAGATGATCATCTAGTTTAGTGTATGCACTGGACATATATTGTCTTTGTGCTTGAAATTAAGGACAGTGGCACAATAGGTGCTTCACGTAACACGCAGTACTGTCAGCCATTCAAATTACTGCTGAATAAGCTTTCGTGAGGGCAACTCTCAACCACAACCGACACAGAAGAGACGATTCGCGTTGAAGCAGTCTGGCCGGAGGTCCAAGTTGCAGTGTAGGGTTGAGCTTGTATAGTCTGGTGCACCTTGCATTGTATGCGTGGTATTCCACTCACCTAACGAGAGTGTGCGTGCTAGAATGCGAAGCTGCCTCGCAGCGTCTTTCCTTGAGAGAGGAATGGGGACGCAGCGGTGTTCTTGGTTTCACGTCAGAGCTGCCTCATCAGTAGCATCATTTCCAGTGGTACCGCAATGGCGTGGTATCGATTGAAAATACTTATCGCGGCCTTTTTCTCTCAAGTGACGGATAAGTTCCCCGATTTCGCACGTCAGTCGATCATGAGTTCCATGTCGGAGAAATGACTGTATACAGTGTAAGGCTAGCCTTGAGTCACAGAAGTCTGCCCATTTTCCAGGACTCTCTGTACTAATTACACGAAGCGCACCGCAGAGACCCGCGAGCTCTACTGCTGTAGACGTAGTGATATGGGAAGTCTTCAACAGTTGGTTATACCTCTTGTTGGTATAACTACAGTGCCACCGGGACTGGTGGATGTAGTTGAGCCATCAGTAAAGACGTTTGTGCAGTCGCTGCATTTCTCGTACAAGAGGAGTAAACTAAGTTGTTTGAGTGCCGATTATGGTAAGTCGGATTTTTTCTGAAGTCCTGGGATTGTGAGGTTTACTTGAGTACAGCTCACACACCATGGAGGAATTGAAGGACTTGCCGCAGATGATTACCCTGACGTAAGCGAGAGCTAGACGTGGCACGAAGACAATTGCACTGAATGTCGTGTGGGACCTTTCTACTAAGAGAATTGCGAGATGGTGGGTAGGGCTCCGGGCGAAGTGTCTTACGTGCACACGCATTGTTTCCATGGTAACATGCGTCCTGATAGTGTAATCTTGAGCGATTGCAATAACTTGTGCCGTTGACGCGCTCCGTGATAGACCAAGCCATACCCTGAAGGCTTGGGCTTGGATATAGCTTGGATTGTAGTCAGGTTATTTCCGCAGGTGTTGGAGATGACTGGTAGGCTGTAGCGCAGGAATCCAATAAACAGAATCCTGTACAGTTGCAGCATAGAGTGTATTGACACTCCCCACGTCTTTCATCTTTCCGGCTAGGAACCTAAACATATAGAAAATTCTCGTCAGACTTTTTTCCACATAATTAACAAGAGGGGCCCAGGAGATATTTATGTCAATAACCACCCCCAAATATCTATGACTTGTACTGTACGAGATCAGCTGTCGGTCGACGGATATCACGTATGAAGACATCGGTTTCCTGGTAAATGCTACCACTGCACACTTTTCAAATGATATTTGAAATCCTTGTTTCCGAAGGTAAGATGATGTTAAAGTGCCTGCCTTCTGAAGCCGCGCGCGAAGCCGAAGTCGCATCACACCCGACGTCCAAATACAAATGCTATCGGAATAGGCGTAGGCCTCAGTACTCTGCCCTGTACTGAGCCCAACTAGTATAAAGTACGTTAGAAAGTGAACGGATTAGAAGAGTTGGCGAAGCACAGCAGACGTCATGCGGAGTCGGTAGGTTCCGGCACCACCGGCAACTAGCTACCCTCTTTTTAAAGATGCGAAGCACCTTATGGTCGGGGCTATGTCACTACCTCCCTCCCTCCCTCCCTCCCCACCTCCCTTCCTCCCTCCATCCATCCATCCATCGATCCGCCGTGCGACGTCCACACCCCTACTGCGCATGCGCATCCTCCTCCCCCTCCTCTCCTCTCGGCATTCATGCGCATCCTCTTTCCCCTCCTCTCCTTGTCTCATCACGTCTCCTCTCGGCATTCCTCCTCTCCGGATTGCGCAACGATTGGCAACACCTGCAGCTCCGCGCGCGATAATGCGAAGCAGCTTAGGTTAGAGGCGCGATGGTAGGCGCTGCATACTCCGATGGGGGGCGCCACTGTAGCTCGCGGTATAATGACGCGCGCGCGCTCCGCTCCTCTCATTGTCCTCCCACAACGCACGGTAAATATAACGGTAGCTACGTACCTCAACCTAACGGAAACGACGAACTGAAAACTAATGGGAAGTTGAGTCGACCCCAAGGCTGCTTCGCATACTACTCAGGGTTCCCCTACGGGAAGATGGTGTAATTTTTTTTTTACTTTCGTTTCATTTTACCGTATACGAAGATGAAATATTGGCCTCCTATGAATTTAAATGACAATTCAATAAAAAATAGTTCTTTACGTCTTGTCTTTCGTGGCTTGAGGGTCCGTTGTTTTTTACATTTAAGTGGTTGGTTAATTAAAATCGAGCCTGATTGTTTGCCAGATTTTCGTAGCTCAAATTGAAAAAAAAAGTAGTATCAAAGGACTGAATAAATTTGGCCTATGCCGTAAGAATGAATTTATAACAATCACACCAACCTATAGTGCGGGAAAAAAATGTGGTTGATCCCTCTTATATAGGAATCGGTATAGAACACGAAAGTGAAACGTGTCTTCACAGAAGTAGTGTAATGTTTATTGCACATTGATATATAATGTCTATTGGTGTTTTGTGGCTAAAGCGCCCTTAGGCGTTGATGCACCCACGCTGACGCCTGGTGGCACGTCTCCTCCATCACGACTACCAACGTCGATGACCATGAGCAACCGTCGTGCATATGGAAGCTGCACTACGCTGCACACGCTAGCACAACGCGAAAGACGAAGCACGTAACTGACACACTAATACAACGCGCAAGACAAAGCACGTAACTGAATCGTCACCGAGTCAAATCAGCGCGTACAGCGCGTCGTAATTGCAGCCTCCGCGATCAACTTCAGAAACATTTTCAGAGCTAATTGCGGAGGCCACGCTCCGCTGTGCTGAGTACGGTGAACGCCACCTAGGTGGCGTTGGTAGTGCTTCTTGATGCCAGCGTCCCTTCGAATGCTGGCATCGAGGCGTCGTAGTACTGAGACCACCGAAGCGTTCACTGTCGGTGCGCGTTAAGGCCGGAATACATGGAGCGAATAACCGGCGTCCGAGCGAAGAACTTCGTCGGGCGGCGAACGTCCGACGGCCGGCGTCAAGAAATTTGCCGTCCGCAGCCGATCTGCCTGTCCAAACATTTTCGTCGGGCGAACGCCGCCGCCGGAAGCGTCTAGCGCGCAGCGGTGGACGACAGCCAATCAGGAGGCACTAGTTCCGGTCGCAATGCATGCTGGTGTTTCGCGCGCGCGCGCCTTTTCGCGTCGTCTGCAATCGCGTTGGTGTTGCCGTGTCTGCATGTCTCTGCACCGATTGAGTAGTTCCTAGTATGATCTCTCAGGAATCGCGTTGTATTTGTACATCCCATATCCGCTGATCTGCGAGGAAACAGACAAGCAGTGCAAGCTCTCTACAACAACCTTCAACAGAAATCTTCTGATCTCAGAGGCCACATGCTGTCGTCATGCCTATCTCCCGACTTCCCCGATAGATGGCGTTGGCATCGGATATTTCTTTCGCTAGGCTTAGACGCGTTCGAAACGAGAAGCGATCTCGAAAACTACTCAAGGTTATCCATAATACTCTGTCGTCGAAGCGGCCTGAGACTAAGCGAAAGCCGTTTACGCAGTCATTTGCTTCCAACTAAGTGAATTCTACAAGGACAACGCCAAATTCAGTTCGAAGCGGGCGGCCGGGACCGCCGCCAACACGGCGGCCAACGCGCGGCGGCGTTCGCCGCATGTATTGCAACACAGCAAACATCCTGCGTCGTGTCGCCGCGTCGTTACTTGACGCGTGAAGTTCGTCGAGAAAGTTCGCTCCATGTATCCCGGGCTTTAGTGTCATAATGCAGTACTTCTCTTTTCTGCTCATAGGCGGCGGCACCGCCCCGAGCAAGAGCGCGGGTACACGGAGGAGTGTTAGATATATAAGGCGCGTCTGTGTAGCTCTCTGCGAATGCGTTTGTGGCGCAATGGGTTAAACGCTCGGCGATCTATCGTCGCGGACCGAGAGGTCGTGGGTTCGATTCCCAAATTTTGCATGTTTGTGGAACTTTTTCTTCTGGTTTCTTTCTTTGTATTATGTTCTATGACGACTTCCAGTGAAGACTTCCAGTGAAGTCTTGGTGGACCCCGGAATAAAACACTTTCGTGTTAAAATAGGAGTATTGCAGTTTATGTTGCATCCGGGGACAAGTAATAAGACGACAACCTGAAAATATGGCGGATGGCAAGTCACGAAGGCTGTTTACACGTAGCAGCTTTTATACGTAAGAAAATCTGATAATCGGGACCTATGAGGCTAGTATAGCTGGCTAACCAAGTAGTATAACCAAGTACGCGGAAATTCACAATAACCCGACTTCTTTTTTCATCGACATAGACGCTTCCAATGAGCTCCTCATTAGTCTGCTCTGAAAGGAAGCTATTGTGCCGTTACATTCCGCACGTATTTTCCGAGGTTTTCGAATCGTCGACGCACCTTTGTTTCAAGTTGCAACAGCGCGAGTATAGACCAGAGCTCCTTATGAGTAATGAGCTATCCCATTATTAAACATCCGGTTGAACAGTTGCTAACTTTATATAAAAAGCTTGCTGAAAAAAAGTACTTATGTTTTTTTACTGTTCGCAACTAAGAAAGGCTAACGAAGAAAGCTGCTGACATTGGAAGTCA
This sequence comes from Dermacentor silvarum, assembly GCF_013339745.2. Taxonomy (NCBI): domain Eukaryota; kingdom Metazoa; phylum Arthropoda; class Arachnida; order Ixodida; family Ixodidae; genus Dermacentor; species Dermacentor silvarum. Next base: position 233,458,268 of record NC_051155.1, read on the forward strand.
TAATGTCGTGCTAACTTCATCCAGCAGTTAGGCACCCTGCCAAAATTTAGTCAAGAGTAGGGGCGCAAGTATGACCCCATCTCAGAGGGTTGCGCGGCACTTGTACCACGACTGAAGCTTAAAACTGCAGGGTATTCTCAACCCGTGGAGACCCACTGCTTGCGCAATGCGTTCAACGAAAGCACTTCAAAAATGTTTTAGAAATACGGTCTTTAATCATGCTTTAATATCAGTGCATGCCTGTCTATTGGTGTATGTACCGTTTGTGTGTTTGTCTGATCACTGTGTGCATCAAATATTCCGCCCAACCACTGGAGCAGCATGCGAGGCGGACAACCAGGCAAATATCTCCGCATTTGAATAAAGACAGCATATCTCTCCTTCTCTCTCGATAGTGGTTGTAACAGCGCTGAGAGTGCTAAAAGAGCTCTTCGCAATGCAGGAGCAAGAGAGAGAGAAAGAAAGGGAAAGAAAGACAAGGAGGTTAGCCAGTGTAAATACCGGCTTGCTAGCCTGTACTGGGGAAGGGGGTAAAGGGATTAAAAGGTGATAGAAGGAACAAATAAAAAAAATGAAGTAAGAAAATTCGCGCAATAACGCGACCCTACGCGCTACAACGTTCAAAGCCGGTCGCGCAATTCACAAGCCCTTAAGAACTTCAGCAGAGCCCTTAAGGCCTTGAATGCCGAAGCCCGTCTAGACCGGTGTCCTAAAACTTTTTCCTCTGTGAGGGGGCGATTGTCCAGTTTTTATCGAGACGAGGGTTTTTATCGAGAGCAGGAGCAATGCTCTCGATAACGGCGTCAAGGTCAAACATTTCCGCCTAGCTTTACATGTGTCTTTTCATTATTGAGATAAAGGCCGCTGTTTTGTTCTGACATACGTCTGCGCCTTTTCAACCACCAGAGAACGTACATAGGCGCGGCGTCCATATTTTATTGCGATAGCAATTATATGGACACTTCAACCGGATTTCTGCCGTCGCCGTCGTCGTCGCCGTCGCCGTAGATAAAATCTTCGCCGCGCGCCGTATGCCCGAGCGGAAGCGTGCGGGGACGCGCGCTATCACGGAGAGCGAACGCACTCAATCACCCACGCGCAAGCAAGGAAGCGGGAAGCCAGCGCCGGAGGGAGCGCGGGGGGGGGGGGGGGGGGGCGCACTTCTGCTCTGCCAACAACCGCGCTCGTCGCTCGCTCGCTCGCCCGCACCGTCTCTTATCTCCCCACGGCTCTGACCTTTATGCACCGTGCATTCGCCGCTCAGCTTCCGTTGGCTTAAGCGATAGACCGCACGTACTTTCGCCCGCGGCGGCGTATGTGCTTTCTGCCAGCGTTTTGACAGTCGTTGTCTGCAGTCATTCCGTGTGATCTGTTCATGTTTGTTTGTGCGCGCTCACACCACGATTGTTCATTCAGTTAGTAATGGTCGGGCCACATTTTCCAACGCACGCTACACATGCAATGCTGCCCGGATCGGCAGTGCAGCACTACAAATGTCCCTTCGCACGCGCTGCCCACAGGAAGCGCTTCTCATCAACACCACCGTTTCATACGCGCCTTCTCGTGGTCATCGAGTCTCTCTTCATGTCGGTCTACTTACGCCGCAGCACACCTGCTTACTTAATCAGCTCATGTTTACTACAATTCATATTGCTACCAAAGCCGCTCACCTTACTTCGTATGACATTGCTGTATTGCTATCGCATTCATTGCTTCGCCCTTAGGGCGAAACTGTGACATTTTTTCTGGACGCTAAGGCCATAGAGTTCTATTCTGAAACTGTGTGTGGAGGGATTCAGCAAAGTGGAACGCATATCACGAGAAATGAAAGGCACAGCCTCTGTCAAAAGTATACGGGCGACTCCGTGCCCTCATCATACATCTATCTCATTCGACAGAGTGGTGCGGTTTCTGTGGAACTCCTGACACTCCAGACCTAAGGATGTGAGGACGAGGGTTACTTTAATTCACCAGGGCATTGGAATTTATGACATGCCTAGTGAACTTCAATAAGCAGCCTGTGGTCAGCGTGGTGGTTACAGGGAACGTAGCCTGTATACATTTGACAAGGACTGTATGTGGAGGCATGCTTTGGAAGATAGAGAATTGAAGTAAAAGAACTAAACGACAATACTCCGCCTTCGTTGAGTCCTTCAAGCTGAACTGAGATTATCCCTTCCATTATTTCCTTTTAATGAAATGTGAAGGATTGTGAACACCTGCCAGATTAATCTATTTTGTGTTGCTGTAAAAGCGACACGAATCTGTCTTGTGTTTCACTGGGGTGGGGGTTCAATAACACAATTTTTACAGCGACGCTCAATACCTCTACCCCCCAAAACATTTGTCGTGTCCATGGGCAAAAATAACCGCTTTCGTGGGCCGAACCTGGAGGAAGTGCCATCGCATGCTAACATTGAAGCGAAAAGGGTGCCTATCCTTTCGAATCACACACACTGTGCATAACTTCTTTCTTTTTCTTTCTGAGGTTTTACGTGCCAAAACCAGTTCTGATTATGAGGCACGTCGTAGTGGAGGGCTCCGGAATAATTTTGACCACCTGGGGTTCTTTAACGTACATTACAACGCAAGCACACCGGCGTTCTTGCATTGCGCCTCCATCGAAATGCGGCGCCGCGGCCGGGATTCGATCCCGTGACCTCATGCTCAGCAGCGCCACGCCTTAGCCACTCATCCACCACGGCGGAATATACAGTGCATACCACATAGGTGGTTTCGATAAACATAAGCATAAAACACGTCTCGTGTCAACATGATGGTTGATAAGGTGGTCGTTAACAATGGGAAGCACCGAATGATTGATAACCACATCCGCTTCTAAAATGGGGCGTGACGTCAATACCCAAATAAAGTATGAACTAAAGAGCATGTTTGTGACAGCGCAGTTTGCAACACAGGACGTGACGTCACTACATTACATAGATATAGAGAGGGCCCGCCTAGTAAGGCATTGCATCTGTGTTGTGACAGTGCTATGGGAAGGCCATGTATAGTGAGGACCCCTGAGGAGCAGCGTGCATACGAGGAGCAGCGAAGAGAACAAAGAACAAAGACGACAATGAGAACCACGGCGTCGTGCTCGTGCCACGGATGAACATCGTGTCCAAGACGTTCAGCACAAATGCCAAACACGACAGGATGAGGACAAATGTCGTGAAGCTGAAAACGCGGCCAAGCGAGCAAGGTACAATGAAATCAATCGTTTCAAGGGTGCAAATTCTAAATTTAGGAAGAAATTTCACAACACAAAACTTGGATTTAGTTGCTTCGCGTGTGAACGACTGGGCTCCTAGGTTAAGTGCATTTCGCCTGACTCTGGTTCACTCTTTGTAGGTGCACGAAGTAGCGGCGCAAGCCGTGTCGCAGGCCGTTGAAACGTCCTTGGCTGATAATTAGGTGAAGTGCATGTGAATGTCCGTATGTGAATAATTTCAAGCCCCGAGGGTATGAGTAATCGTTCTATAGTTCTCGTTTCCAGCTTGGCTGTCCAACCACCTTCACAGCGTGGATTGGAGCCCAAGTTTTTTTATTAATTGGTTCGAATACGAATATTCGAGAGAAATGACCTTCGAATATCGAATCGAACCGCATATTTTCTCATTTCTCAACAAAGGAAAATATAAAGGTGTCTGGAGCACATTATTGGAAGAAACAACAATAGAGGCAATGCAAAAGCGCTTATTAAATAGATGAAAATTATTGAGCAGAAAGGCGCGACTCCATGCGGTCGCTCAGCAACTACTGCCTCACAGCAGAAAGGCGCGACTCCATGCGGTCGCTCAGGAACTACTGCCTCACAGCAAAAATGCCGGCTCCCTTGCAGCAGAATAATCCACAACAGTGACCACTTGCATTCAAAATTCAAATAAATTATGTGGTTTTACGTGCCAAAACCACGATATGATTACGATGCATGTTGCAGTATCCACATTACCATTGCTACCACTTGGGGTTCTTTAACGTGCACCTAAATCTAAACACACAAGCATTTTTGCAAACACACAAGCATCAAAATGCAGCCGCCGTGGGCGGGACCGAACCCGCGACCTCGAGTTCAGCAGCGCAATGCCATAACCACTGGGAGACCACGGCGGGCCCATTTGCATTTCCCTTTACCCTTTAGGCTCCAATATGTACCCTTTATATTCGAACCGAAACAAATATTCTATTACAACAAATAGGAATACTCTAATTGAACAGGAATCCAAAAGCAAAAGCTACACAATTCGCCTTCAAAATTTCAAATATTCGCGCACCCTTAGCTTGAGGGAGAAAGCTCTGCAGAAATCGTCAAGGCAGATAAATCTTTATGAAGCAGAAAACTGTCATCCACCCGATACTAGCGCGAGGATGCAAAGAAAGCTTTGCAGCTGAGGAATATATACGTGATGTTCATGGAACGGCAACACGGAAAACGTTATTTTCGGGTCGCTCACTGTCTCACCTCAGGTAACAAATGCGCGAGTAGACGGCGGGGCAATGGCGAATTAATCGGCACGTTGAAGTGATGGTAGATTGAACAAGTGAATAACTTTTGCGGAAATCTGCTGAGCTATAAAGGAAGCTCATTTGTGGCATACTTCCTCCTATTTTCCTTATATAGCATTACGTGCCATACCTTAACGCACAGTAATACCGAATGAGTTTGAGAAAGAGAAATAAGAGAGAAGCGTTTAATGATAAGGAGGGAATCATGGTCAGGACCTGAGGTACACTGTCCTAGCCAGCTGCGCTGGGAAAGGGTAAGATGGATAGAAAGAGGAGCAAGATGGCTGAGGATGAGGACTGAGGGAAGAGACGAAAAACATAACGGGCAAGCCTAATCAAAATCTAGAGAGCAAGCCCGTAGTCTTAAAAAAAAAAGAATAACCTGGAAGGCCTGAAGACTATATTTACAGGTTCACAAAAGGCCAAATGTCCCATCATGTATTGCTTCAGGCCATTTAGCTCCTGGCGAAAAATTCTGAAGCCCTACAATATTGCGGCTTTGAGTAGTGTTGGCGCCCAAAAAATATTTTCGTGTTGATTCTTGAGCCGTGGTTACTTCGCGCGTGACAGTGCCGCAAGTGGCATTCTCACAGCATCGTAGGGTGTCCATAAAGCTCGAATTGCCACGCTCCAATGAGTACCGATCAACCGCAATGAAAAGTTCGGCCAATATTGGAGACGTAAGCACGTATCGCTCCTCTTCGCCGGCTAAATGGAAAGAGGCAAAGCAAATTTTTACTTTGTCCGACATGAGCTTCCGCCAGTTAAACGCGACGCTGGTGTTTTGAATCGGTGGGCAGACAAACCCATAAAAATGCCGGTGCCAAACCTTGTAGATTTAGTTTCCTCGCATCCAATAATTTTGTTTACTGGCCTGCAGGCTCCTTTCCAGTCTCCGACTTTCAGTAGCTTTCCGTTATAAACGAATGCATCGTCAATAATATATCCGCCACAGCCTTCGCGGTTATTCGCCTTCATTTTATTCAGTGCGCTCAGCAGCAACGCCCGGCCAGTTTTTTCCTTCTTCTCGACTCATACACGCGAGCGTTCCGCTAGGATCGATAACAATCGATGGGCGCCCTTCGTGCTTCGAGTCACAATGCGGGGGCGACACGAAAACACGCAGCTTGTTTTCGACACGGTGATGCACGCAGGAATAATAAGTAATTGCAAGCATGACTGAGCGCGGCTTGTCTTCGTGAGCGCAGTGGATACAACAGGAGTGATCGAGAAGGACTCGAGAGTCGGATGCAGCTCTTGGTCAGAATAGGTAACGCGATATCCGTAGGAACTCTTTCTGAGTGGACCGTTGCACTCGTAAGTAATATGCTTCCCTGTTATGACCGGGTGGCGCCTGTTTTAACGACGTTCTGTTTAGCGCTTGTTTAACGAGCACATCTGGGTTTCACTCCGGCCTTTATTTCGCTAAAAAGTAATTATTTCTACTCCGTGTCATAGCTCAACCCTAACTTCGTACGTTTTTTTTTCTGTTTTTCTTTTTATTCTGTGGAGGCGGCCCTGGAAAGTTCGGAGCTGGAAGACCAGCTCTGGGCCATCCGGCAAGCCGAAGATGCCGCCCGAGTCCAAGGACTTCGAGCCGCCAACTGAGGCCACCAACACCAAACTGGCGGCCCTTTCAATAAAGTTTACTTCTTCTTCTGTGTGCCAACCTTCAATTTGATGCCTTTTTCGCTGTCCTACGTCCGCTAGGAAGCTTCAAGTTGTCCAATTTACAAGACGAAAATGGTTAGATACGCAAATTCCACGCACCCCAAATTGATCTGAAGTCGCCAAAGAAGACCTTTAAAAATTCAGTACCATTCCATTATGTGAAGGTGGATGGCCAGCTAAACTGTGAATGTGGTGATTGACTGTTGCTCCGGTGAAACGTTCCAAGTTTGCGAGATCGGGGCCCCATGAATGGTTCGCATTTATTTCCGCCTGGCGGTCCTGGCGGGCAGCACGCTTACGCTTGGCGTCCGCGGCCCGCTCATCGTCGGTGGTCTCCTTCCGCCGCCGCCGCGCCCATTACCTTTTCTCTTCACGCCATCGTTCTTGGTAGGCACGGTGTTCTTCTTCAGGCCGTACAACATGCGGCCTACGCATTCACAGTCAGCGTAGAACTGATGAAAGGAGCCTACGTAGAGCATGACGTCAGGAGACAGAAGACACTCAGATTGGCAGGCACTAGTTCGAATGCGCGGGATGGCGTACACGTGTATGGTGCGAACGTAGACATGGCCGACGCGGGTCAAAGTGTAGTACCTGTTCTTATCAGCTTAATATAAAATAATTATGGGTTGTTACATGCCAAAACCATGGTATGATTATGAGGCACGCCGTAGTGGAGGACTCCGGAATAATTTCGACCACCTGGTGTTCTTTAACGTGCACCAAAATCTAAGTACACGGGTGTTTTCGCATTTCGCCCCCATCGAAATGCGGCCGCTGTGGGCAGGCTTCAATCCCGCGACCTTGTGCTTAGCAGCCCAGCTTAATATCTCATACAGGTTGTATTTGGACCCAAGATATCAAAGTTATTTTTGCAAGTTGGTGGAGTGCTGGAAGCTTGCTTCCCCTCGAGTCGGCCCGGTATTGCACCATCGTCGGGATCGGCCCATGGTTTTTGGTCTACGGACACCTATCCGCTAGAAGCTAGCCATATACAGCTTCGCTGTAAGAACAAAAAAACAATGCTTGCTCGCAGGCGCAAAGCAACGTCTCTTTACGTCGACTAAAACCGAGCAAAACGTCTAATATTCTTCATATATGTGTCCGTGACATACAATGTGTTCATTTTTAATTTTTACATAATTTATAGAAATCGCCTGTGGCAGGTAGCATAATTCTTATCATTGAGCTAGGTTAATCGATGAGGTGGACATTACTAGCACGAGAAATTGAAACATATAATCAATTAATTAACAAAAATTCACGAATTAACTTCTTAGGTAATTACTTTACGACACATTGCAATTTACGAAGTGGAGCCGCTGAGCTTGTCAGGCGCTTCCACTCGGAATGAATTTCCAGAATGACACCAGTTTGGAGATATGCGCCATCAAACTCGCCGTAAAAATGCACTGTTGTTCCACCTACTTTTTTATCAAAATGTTGTTCTATACATTGAAGCACTAAAGTAACTCGAATGCCCGTGTATTTCCTCCCACACTTTGGGAAATAATATCTCGAACCTGGTGTCATCCTGGAAATTAATTTCAAGTCTTGCATACTCACCGGCTACAATTCGTAAATTGCAATGTGTGTCGTAAAGTAATTAGGTTTATTAGTCAATTTTTGTTAATTAGTTGAATATGTGTTTCAATTTCTCGTGCACTAATGTCTTCGAATAACCTAGCTCGACTATAAGAATTATGCTAACGGCCAGAGGTGATTTTTAAAAATTTCGTAAAACTTAATTTTGAACACCTGGCCGGTCTACGAGTATGTTGCGACCGACAACTAAACTGATTTAAATTCTCTTTCCTTCCGTAAACAATGGAAATGCGGAACAAGCTTACTGGAACTGTTAGAAGGCTGCCCATGGATCAATCTTCTGTAGAAGTTATAAAATATATTTCGGGTCATTATTTGTTAGTATTTATTGTTATTGTTATATGTTAGCATTTTTATTGCTTGATCTGAATTCTGTAAACCTATTATACCTCTTCTGTATGTCCATTTAACCAGTTAAATTCTGCAAACGTGTTCTTGTACTTTCAAGTTTTTGTACTTACCCACCCGGCTATGTCTAGTGTGGAGACAGCAGTATTTGTTAACTCCAGTGTATTATATTTATTTAGTGTGATGGCATAGGCAAGACCTCTGAGGTGCCGCGCCGAAACGGAATCAAGGTTTTTTTCACGTCCTCCATGTGCCTCACTGGCAGCCACAGGTAGAATGCCCGGCTTGGCTGCGGGAGGTGCATCGTTCGGTCCCCACCACCGGACACACACTGGTTTATAAGATGGGTACAAGCACCCGCCGGCCAGGCGTCCGGCTTGCCAAAGGTGCGATGCTTGGGAGAGGTTCGTTAAGACCGCTATGCTTGCAAGAACCAAAGCATATAAAACAATAAAAACCCTTCACGGGCATCCTAGCACGGGTGCAGAGCTGACTGGAGAGATTGCAGAAACGCCTTCAATCGCACAATAAAGCCCAGCGATTTGGTGACAGACTGCGCTATGGAGGGTGACAAGTTGGAACCCAGTCGATGTACTGGCGTGGCTATCTTGAACTTCTTGCTGGTTGATGTCGATGGAACAAACACCGCACTAGTGAACCTGGTTAGAGTCGGAGAGCCACCTGTATAATCCATAAATGTCGAATCAATTGTAGTACGCATTAAACAGTATGCAAGTTTTTGTAAGAGCCAATCACTTTTAACAGCGAAGCTGTTTAAGCCAGCCGTAATTTGTGGTCCGTACCAAGAACCTGCCGCGCCGTACCCATGGAAACTCAAAAGAGGAGGAGGAGACCGCGTGCATGAAGGAAGAGACCGCGTGCGCATGCACGCGGGTCACCTCCTCGCCATCTTCCTGCGTTCCCGACCCCCGCCTCTCTTCTCTTCGCGATGCGCTAAGCCAGGAGAGAGAGAAAAAAAAAGGTGAAAGATATCACTAGGCCGCGCAAAGCTCAAGACACAACAGCTGGCCGATTGATATCGAGCAGCTAGCCTCCAACGCGTTCGGCGCCGGCAAGCAGCAGCGTTCTTGGCACTGTGACAACCAAGGAGGTTTTTGAACCTCCTTGGTGGCAACCTTAGTTAGCCTGCCTGCGTTTGTGGCATGCCAGGAACGCTGTCGCTCATAGGCGCCGACGCGTCCAGCGCTAATCACGCGAAATGTCGCCAACGCGTTCGGCGTCGGCAAGCGACAGCGTTTTTAGCACTGTACCAAATTTGGTTAGCCTGCCTGCGTTTGTGGCATGCCAGGAGCGCTGTCGCTCGTAGGCGCCGACACGTCCAGCGCTAGTCACGCGAAGTGTCGTGAAAGGGAAGGGGCTTCCGAAAATTATCGCTCGAGAATACCTTCCTACATGCGTAGTTAAGTTAAACCAAGTTAAGACCTAGCAGCAACCAAGTTAATACCTAGCAGTAGCAGCCAGTAACCTTCGCTGTGCCTAAGCTTTGCGCGACCGAGTGCAAACTTGCCTGATTTTCGGTAACTCTTCGAGAGATGGGACGCACCAGCTTCCCATATAGGCACAAATTTGTGGAATTTCTTCAACAGCCACCGAAGTTAACTGCGCAACATGATTCTTCAAATGAGGGAAGGAAAGCAACACTATAGGTGCGAAAGCAGTGATAATTGCTGTACTCGCAAAACTAACCAGGCGTGCCTAACTATAGAGGTGTTCGATATAGGTCGCCGACCATGGCACCTAGCCGGATGTAATATTAAGGGGGATAGTTACTGCGGTAATTCAGTGTTTTTCTGGATCTTGATTTAGGCCAACGCGTCGTTACGTGGCCATATCGCCGACCATGGCACCTAGCCGGATGTAATGTTACGGGGGATAGTTACTGCGGTAATACCGTGTTTTTCTGGATCTTGATTTAAGCCAACGCGTCGTTACGTGGCCATAATTCCACTGCGGTCTAGTATTGTCCGCATGAATCATCACCTCTTCTGTAGGTTTAGGGCACGTGCGCGCAGTCTCGAACGGAGGAAAACACATTTGCGTTTTGTATCCTAAAATTAATTAGTATCAAAATAACCTTTGTGATGAAGAACACTTTCATATTTAAAGAAAGCCACCACATTGTCTTTTCAAATATTTGTAAAAGTGGTTTTTCGTCTGTGGCTTGTATCTTCTTGGGCCGCGTACAAGTAGCGTTGATCGCAGTCAACGGCAGTAATTAACAGGGGACAGAGGTGCCAGGAGTCGTGTTATACATATGCAGCCCAAAGCACTTGCTTATGCGATGCAGCCCATACAAGATGCAGCCAACACAAATAATCAGCCTTGCTTTCGCGTTGGCGTTGTCATTATACGGCTACATTTCTCCTCAGCAAAACATAAAGAAATAGCATCTTTAAGCAGGGAATAACACAAAGCAGTGCATTAAATGAGAGACGGTTCGCAACTGGTGTTTGTACAAATAAACAAGTGTGCAGGTCGGCATTGTCTCAAATGTCATTAAGTAAAGCACCAACAAGCTAGAAAAAAAAACGATATATTACGCGTTATTTTTCTTCCGGACAAAAGAAATGCCTGCTGACGTTGTTAGAGTAGACGGATTAAAAAAGCTTTAAACGAACATTTTATTTAGCTTTTTTTACCTTGAGATCTCGACGATGTCGCTCGTTCGCGTAATTTACCTTCACAATTTCGACGAAGGCAGAAATTTTTCAATGTCCCCGTGCCTCTCATTCCGAGAAAAGCGATCCTTAATATGGGAACCATGAAATGCTAGAAAGTACTTGTCATAGACAGACCCACTCACGTCAGTGCTCGTTAGTGATAGGGTGAGCGACGTTCATAGGAAATAAACAAACATGCTTGATATTTTTTGTCTAAGAGAAAACGCTTTCCTGCGTACAGCTGAAACTTCATCGTAAAGGAAAGGAAACTAGCAGGGAACGGGTAACTACGCCGCCAGCCTTCGGAAGCCAAATCGCCCTGAAGCCTCTCCCTTCGTTTCTTATTTCTCTTATTTCCCAAATTCAGCCCATCACGGGACCTCTGAGTCTCAGCAGGGTGAGGTATGTTTCCACAGATTTTGCCGGATGGTAGTTGCCGGCTGGTCGCCCGCAGACCCAAACGCCACTTCACCGGCCGCCAGACTAACCTATTCACCTGACCTCGAAACAGATCCCAAATGAGCCACCCGTACGCATTATTAGCCGCAAGCTTTCAACGATGGCTTATGGCCCATTGTCACATTGGTCAGCTTCGAATTTTTCGTCACGTGCCTATTAGCCTAACCTATTAGCCTAGGTTATTAGCCTAACCGGCGTTCCTTCGTCGGATGTCGGAGAGTAAAGTTGGTTTGGTGCCGAATTGACGCTTATCGATTGGCAGCAGCTGTTCGACACTTGGAAAGCTGACAAACCGCATAGCTAACGAAAGCGAGTGTACGGGTTCGTAGCAGCGTTGTTCACTGCCGCCATTTTTCCAACATACCGTACGGTGGCTTCCTGTTCCTGACACCGTTCGTAGACGCACGTCAGTTGATTTTCATAACTTCACCAGCCCGTCACTAGAATAGCTGTGTATTTGCAAAGTATAATGTGACTAAGACGACGACCATCCGGATCCAGACGCATTTGCACTGATGGCGGGTGGACTTGGACGGAGAGGAGCCATGGCGCGAACTGCCGTGGCTCTTCCGCTTTCAAAATTTTTGACAGGTAGCAAATCACTTCGAAGCTGCCAATGAAAAGGCGCCTGCTCTTAAGCGTCAGCGCCAACTGCGGTAGACCCGCGCAGGGCCTCCAATGACTAAGCGCGGAGCGGGGACGTCGAGTCATGCGATTCGCACTCCGCGCTTCCATCGTAAAAAGAAAGAAAGAAAGAAAGAAAGAAAGAAAAGAAAGGAAGAAGTAAAGGCAGAAAGAAGGAAAAAAGGTAAGAAAGTCAGTTCTCAAAGGCAAAGAGAGAGGGGGGGGGGGGGGGGGTTGGAGGTCAATACGTGAGCAAATGCGGTACTTGTACAACTTCGCTTGTTTCTTGCCACTTATACATTTCTCCGCTTAGTTGCAATGCTCAAGTAGGGAGCTGCACCTCTGTGCCGCCACCACCATTGTCGTTTCGGAGACAATAAAACCTATCGTGAACTAATCGCGTGCTGGGCCGACTGTGATGTTGCCACGTGGCACTTCTTACTAGTTTATTTTCTTCCTTGATTTGAGGGCTGTATTTGTCATCCCAGCTGACGTATACCGTCGGCTTTTCGTAATAACCAAAGAACGCACGATGTAAACATACCATGATTTACCCCTGAAATGGTATAACGAGACCGGGGAAAGTCTCTAATGATCTACTGTCAGGCGATGTAAATATAGCGCCCAATCTAGACTGGCTTTACTGCTGCAGCAGCTGCTCACCGAAGTCGCGTCACACTTTCCCACGTCATTTCGCTGCACTCCGGGCCAAAAGAGGCGCGCCGATGCCCTCATCCTGTGTTCGACAGTTTTGAAATATTATGCGCGATGGCCGTAGTTTCCGCCGTAGGTGCACCCCTAGAAAGACCAAGACTTGTTCGCAGAGGTTGGGTTTGATGAAACTGGAGGACGCTCATGTTCGCATTGTAGATTTGGAGCGTCGGTCGCACGGACGCACCCCACATTTTTCTCACAAGATCTTTTACGACATGAGTAATTGTAGTAAGTTTCATCCTGAAATACGAGGTATACGGAGGCTTCATTATAAGTCACGATGTATTATTACTCCTAAAGAGCGATGGGCCTTCTCATAGGTGACTGCTCGGTAGCTGATTCTATTGACGTTCGTTTTTATTTAACCTACGCGAAAAAGCCACCAAAGCGCTTTTCCCGAAGGTCATCTCCGGGCATCATGCTCGAACGTGGTCGTATATACGTCAGTGTGACCGTTTTCTAGAATCTAGAACGTTACCTATGGACGCATCACTCGAGATGCCAAAATGAAGATATTGTCTGCATAAGTTGTGCCATGAACGGATTGGGGAAAGGAATCAACGAGGTCGACGAGGCACCTCGAGGTAAGCGTACACCCGCGTCAATGCTTCAAGGACGCACATAAGACACTTCGCCCGCCTCCTTTCATGCCATCTCGTCTCCTTGCCTATGGTCAGAGAGAGAGAAAAGTTTGGTATTGTTGGTATTGTTGCTCAATGGCACTGTTACTGCCCATATGCAATCTTACTGTCAAACTTCACGCCTGCAGTAAGACCATCTTTATCTCTGTGGTGCCTGCCCTCACCTTAAGCCTTCTTCGCCATTCCTGGCATCAAAGCGAAAACCGAGTTGTCACCTTTAGCCCTCCAACAGGCCACGCTACTACTTCTTTTTTTTTGCGTGAGAAGCACAGTGGACGCGTTCACGTTCACTCAGATGGTTCCATTTCCTTGGCAAGCTCAGCACGTTGGGTGGTCATTCCCGCGAAATTAAATATTATCATTTCAGACATCTCCTTTGACGTCATCAATCATTGCAGAACTCGCCACCCTCCCTACTACTCCGGAATCGATAATTCATGAACCTTTAAAGTCATGGTCCATCTTCTTTGAGTGTCCAAGGCAGATCTTCAGTGTCTTATCATGCGATTTCATCATGGACCAAATGAGCAACAGTCGCTTATATGAGACTAAATTATCAGCGCGCAATCAATGAAAGACAAACCACAGCATATCAGTGGATACCAGGGGCCACTACGGCATCTATGGTAACGACCACGACAACACTCGAACTATAGTTTGCCGTTTACCGTCAGCGTCTATATACAGCTCCGCTTTCTGAATGGAATATCGCCAACTGAAAAAAAAAGTATGGAAGATTGCATCGGGGACGCAGCCCCAGTGGGGTACGTGAAACGTCTTGTGCGTGCTGCTGAGTTTGTACGGGCACTAGACTAACGAATACACAAGTTGCATTTAATCACGCATTACAAAGATTACATGCCTAATCTATGACAGTGATAGTACAGGTCCTACGGTCTAATCTTGCAATCGTGCTTTCTGCCTATTGGTAATGGTCCTCTTTGTTTTGCGAATCTCGCTCTATTTACTCCGAAGTGGTGGAGATGGGGGTGGGCTGTGCAGTAGCGAGTCGGGCAGCGACTAATGCAGCTTGGGGTGTATGAGGTGGCTCGGGGGGTTGCTAGGTCAGTGCTAGGTAATGCCGAAAGAAGTACGACTCATTGGGCCTGAAGACGGCATGAATGCCGCGGGTGAACGTCAAATCAAGACATGCACCAGTGAGGGTTGTTTGCTGGCTGGCGTAGCTTGCCTGGTACAGGCTAAAATGTTGGCGTAGGTACTGGAATAGTCGCCTCCGTTAAATGTGGGGATCGCGAATCGTGAACCCTTTGTCTTGCTGTCGAAGTCTCCTCACGCCATTTCTAGACCCTACGTGTCGAACGCGGGGGCGCCATAGGAGAGCAAGCGTGAAAATTCTGCAGAAAATAGCGCAATTGTAGGCCTTATAACTTCCGATGAACAAACGTTTGAGTTTCATGAATTATACCTACTAGGGCAGAGTGATTTATCTTAAATGCAACCACTCCCGCTTGGATCGACAAACGTACAACACGGCTATGTCTATCTGAACGCCTAGAGAAAGGCTAAATTTAGCTCAGATTGCGTCGTGCGTGATGCAACAACGATGTCATGTGTGCACACGACACAGGCATGATCGAGTAATGGCGTTTTTCTTCTACATAAAAATGCCAAGTAAGGCGTGTGGGTGGTACGGTTGCAAAGTTAAATATGATAATAGTATTACCTGTTTTCGTTACATGACTTTAGCAAGCGACGCCCCTATGCTGATAGAACTGAAAGACATGCCACACAAAAACGAAATAATGTTTTGCATGTGGCTTGACTTGACCTTCCCAATTGACTATTAATTCCCCATCGGAATGGCCGACAGCCTTACATGTCACGACTGGGGCTGCGAGAAGACAATTTACATATCCTTTGTGAGTGCCATCGCTACAGTGTGTATAGAAAAGAAAACATGACTAGTCTTGCTAGACTGGGCAATCCCCCGGGCCGGAGGAAAGAATCCTCGGATATTGGTCCACACTGTCCTCAATAACAGAAGGTATTGAAAGTGTTACTGCGCTCTCTTGGAAACATGTGGACTGGCTGACATACTGTGAGAGTTGCGCAGATCCTGGGACAGTGGCCTCGCGAGTCTACGATGTATAACGCCATGAAAGTGTTGTTGCATTTCTTGAGTTGGACCAGCCTATATGACCACTTGTGGTTGACTAAACAATGAAAATTTGTGCATATCTATGCGAGATACTGTCAAATTTTCATCTCTCCTTCCAATATATTTAATTACCTTTATGCCTTTCTCTGGTGGGGCGAATCAAATTGCATCACCTCCGCCGCCATCGGCCCGGTATTTCACTATCTTCGGGATCAGCCCCCGCATTTCTGTGCCCACGCCGTGATACGGACGTAAGGCAGCCAGGTTACCCCCCTGGGATCGCATGCTCGGGATGCATACGGGGGCTAGAGGTAAACACCTTCACTGTTAAAATGTGTGCAACTTTGCTACACATACAAGCTCGCATTCTCGGCTACTGACACTAACAGAGTCTATCGTCGCCATTCTGTAGCTGTAATTATGCACCAGTGAGGTGCCCTTTGCTTCAAAAAAAATTAATAACAGAAGCTGGAATCTAGAATTAGCCGCAGAGTAGGCAAAAGTAACGGTACATACATTATTGGAATCAATATTATAATAAAGCCGCAGTTTCTCCCGAAAGGCGAAGCATCAATTGAGATTAGTAGAGAGCTATACGGAGTAAGGATATTAGTTTTATCGGCTGTATAAACTTGGACACATTCGCTTACTAACTGAATTAACAAGCATAGTGTCAGCGCGCACAAGCAAATATGAATAGATCACACTCGATGACCTCACACAAACATTGTCAAAACGCTGGCATGAGAAAGCGCGCCCGCAGCAGCGAGCGAAGGTAGTACAAGTACGCAGTTGCTCGCCTAACAGAAGCCGCACCCCGTCCCTCCCGCGCTGCCTTCCCACTTTCCTCCTTGCGCCCGGTTGCAAGATACACTGTAAAAAATTTCCGTAATTTTACAGCGAAAACCTACGTAAAATTTACGCAGACCATTCCGTTTTATGAAAAACGGCGGGATCCTACGTAAAAAAGACGGACGTGAGCCCCGTTTATAAAAAAACGGCAGGATTGTACGTAAAAAAGACGGACGTGAGCTCCGTTTTTGAAATACGGAGAGCCGTCCGTAATTTCATGTGGAGGGCAACTGAACATGTCACGAGTGAAAAATGAACACGCAAAGAATATAACGAAAAGACACTGTCTACTCTAACTGCCAGTTACATATATCACCATAGATAACGCTGTTTGAACATTATGCGCGTGCGAGTATAGTAAACACACAAAAAGAAGCAGGTAGGGTTTGAGCGGTGGCGCTGCTTACCACACCTTCATCGCGCCTACACGCTGGGTTGCATTTCTCCGGCACAAACAACCGTACGAGTGGTCGCTAATGGCGGACGGTGGAGGTGGTGTTCCTGGCGCATTTGTGATTTCACTCTAAATAGGAAGGAATCGGCGCTGGATTGTTACACAAGTAAGTGATTTACGTGTCCTTTTTTCGTTATTGGTGCACGTTGCGCGTGCGAAATGCTCCGCGATGGCCGGTGATGGGCTCAATTGTGTTGTGTGAGCACGCTTTTAACGAGATTCCTTGGCCATGAGGATTGACAAAGCGACATTGCGAGTCTGTGATAAAGGGGTGTTGCATTTGTTGTGTTGAATGCATACTCACTACAGCTGAGACGCGTAGGCAATATTAGCGGCGTTGACGCCTCTAGCAGCTCCTTTGTCGTCTGTATGTGGCCGCTGGTTTACTGACGTTAGCATTCCAGTTTGTAGTGTGTTGTGTTGTGTGCTCGGCGTTCCAAAATTAAGTGAAGGCGTTGTACCCATTACTATCGCTTCCGACGCGGTGCAACGCTATGTTACCAATATTCGGTGACGCATTGAATCAAAGTGAAATTTTTAGCAATTATTATAAGCTTCGGACGCAGTGCCCTGGCTGGGCTGTGCCTAATCGCAGTGTTCACACCTGGGATTGGAAGATTGGTCATGTATGAAGACCTCATAGAGCATGTTTGATGTGCATGCCCCTTCATTACAATGAAATGACGGTGGAGCGTGCTTATTGCCGTAACCTTGTGCCATCTGCAGTGTTAGGTAACACGGGTGTCACACGGTGCCCTTTCGTTAGTAGTAGAGCCCGAGCACTCGTGCACGATCGCAATTGAAAGTTGTCCGCGTGATACCCGTTAAGGTTCATTGCAAAGGAAACGGATTATTTTCTACCTGGCAATCTGTATTAGTTTTTTTTTGACAGCTACCAGGCTGACGATTAACGTTCTGACGAAGTACGTGAGGATATCACGTATTCTGGGAGGGAGGATTGCCGCTTAATAATTCTGCATAACAATACTGCAATAATTCTAAAATGCGTGCATGTGTTGTAAGTTATGCAGGGCAAAATATTTTGTCAGCTAATTTTTCGAATAGAAGGTGCTTCATAAAGTTTTTTTGCAAATAAGTTAAACGAGGCCATTAGCACTTTATAAAATACTGTGAGCTATCTCACAGCAATAACAGTAACTCAGTGACGAGCTTATATGCATAGTGTAATTCAGTGGCGCACCGACGGGGGGGGGGGGGAGGGGGCTTCGGGGGTTGTAACCCCCCCCCCCTGAGGCCGACTTAACCCCCCCCTATTTTGTTTCACTCCGTTTCTTTTCTTGCGCATTTGAGTACTGCAACTAATGGTATCTTCGACTGGTCGCATCCATCCCCCGAAGCAGAGTGATGCAGATCTGGCGTTCCCTGAACTCGGAGGTAGAGGACAAGCGCGCAAGCCGAACGTGTGACTCGCTCTCGGAGGAGGAAATGGCAGATGCGATACCACGTGACTAGTGCTAACGTCCGATGTTTCGCCTATCCAAAGATAAGCCGGCGGATGCACCGGTGGGACGACCATTCGTTGAGACGCCAGCATGCTGTGGCCTAGGTTGCCTAGGCTACAATGGAACGTCGCCAAGAACGGCGACGCTGTACTTTGATGACGTTTCTGGAAACGCTCTCATCTCGGCGACTGCTCCGACGACAGGTCTCGGAGCGTCTCAGAGCGCTCGACGCGGGAGGAGAGCGATCGAAAAGAACCAGCCGAACGCAAGGCACGCAGCCTCTTTCAACCAGCCGAAGACAACGCCGCTCGATAGAGCGCTCTAGAGCGCTCCGAGGTGACCAGTCGAAGATACCATAAGATATAAGACGCGTAATCGTCTGCACACTCACAAAAAGCGCATTTTTTGACAATTTCCCGTGAAGAAATGGAAATTAGTGCTATTTAGACGGTATTGACAAACTGTCAACCCCCCCCCCCCCCCTGGCAGAGATCCTGGGTACGCTACTTGTGTAATTGTATATAAAAATGTTTGTGCTTTGCTTTGGATGACCGGTCAGAAAGTAACTGATATCAGTATTTCATTTGCAGCTGTTGCACCAGTGAAGGATGTCTGTGTGCCGCCTTGCATTCAGTTTCTCAGCCATGGGGGCCTGCTTGCAACACCAGTGGAAAAGCAGTCTTGCATTGTGCTATTTGTTCTGGTAAGCTGGACCATTCTATCGTATATCAGTCATGCATATGCAGTCCTAATGGACATTGACTGCAAATGTTGTTGGAATGACAATGCCTATACAAGTATAATAATTGTTGCAGATGCATCCAAAAGATAAATGATGTTTTGTTTTTCCTGGGGCAACCAATTGGTTCAGCATGAGGACGTCGACTTAAAAGTGGTATTGTTTCAGACTTGTCTAGGATGCACATGAGTGGTGTTCAAAAAACACTAATAGCACCGGAATTCGGGATTTGAGGCAACAGATAAAACACGCACCAATAAGTTATTCTTTGTCCAGTTTGCCTCTATGAGTATGCAAAAACACCTGCATACTGACCTCTAACACTGTCATGCATGGGCCCCATGGTAACGAAGTGTAGCCACAGTTAAGCTCACTGTTAGCCATTGTTCAGCTTACTATAATAGGTGAAGATGCCTCGACGGATTTGCGTGAGACATTGGAAAGTATCATAACAAGGTAAAATATAGCCTGAGCACGCAGCTGTGTCACGTGGTCAGGTGACCGAAATATATGAATATTTTGAAGGGAATGAACAGCACTACTGCCAGAACAAAGTGAAGGCAACGGGCACAGCAACATATTCCCTTTATCCTGTCTATGGCACAATTCAGTTCCTTCCTAAACATGCACCAACCAGCCCAGTTCAGAACGCTCTCGCAGTTCATCTGAATACCTCAATTTGTCTAGAAGATTAAGTGATTACACACTAGCATATGTGGGGGCTAGTCTGCGAATTTTGTATGTTTTGAACATGTGCCATGAGGATTCTTCTTTGCTCAAAACTTGATATACAACTGCACAAAGCAGCATCGATAGCTATGTTGCTTCCCCATCTTGTATCGAGGGTCTGTGAGTGTTTCCTAAGATAGTCCTTGAGTTTTCGTCCTGTTTGTCCTACATAATTGCTGCTGCAGGGCACTAGGATGTTGTAAACAGCACCAACTGCACTTCCTATGACCACCAGCACATACTTCTTGATGCAAACTTCACGTCTTGGCCTGGTCCGCTTGACATTTTTGTACCTGCCCAGTTTGTTTGGCCCTGAAAATAAAAATGTAGTTCCAACTGTCCCCAGCAATTTGCTTGAATTGACAGCTTCCTTTGTGTACATATTGTATAGCAGTGGTAGGCCTTGGCTTCCTTGAAGTACTCCGACTGGAGACTTCACCTATGTTCAGCTCCGTTAAATGCTTCTTGGCAACGCATGCCGAAAGGCAGTGCGAACACACTGTTAAAAGCAACCGTACTTGGGTCTGGAAGCTCCCCTCCACTTCGTGGTGGTGCCAAGACTGCTCCCTTGTGTTCCTGTAGCAACAACACGCTTCAGTGTTCAAGTGCGATAATAGGAAAGGCCAAGACACTTTTGAGTGTGGATCATAGATCCAGCACAATGCTCACCACAGAAAACCTTCACGCTAGATATTGGAGCTTGCTTTCCAGCAGTTTTACTTCCATGAGCACACCTAGCACTGTGGAGGAGACATTAAAAAAAATGGCTGAACTCCTTGAGTAGCCTTGCTTGGCAACTTCTCACAGACAAAAACACTGTCAGGTAACTGTAAAACACTAGCTATTGTGGGCACCAGTGTAGTAAAGTTATTTTGCTTCATTAGCAACTTTCTCCTCTATATTAGGTGAAGTAAGGCTACTAAATGGGTTGAGTGATTTTTTTTCTGTCTTCTCAGCAGTGCTAGATGAGTTCACGTACGGAGAAAAACTACCATTAGACAGTGATCTTCCATTTCTGGACCGCAGGGTTTTCTTTGGTTAGTGATATGTGTGCTGGAACTATACCCAATGTTTGGAGGAGGCTATTCTGCCTTCCGCGTCGGCACACTCTTTGACTGTGAAGCTCATCACAGGAACACCAAAAGGTGTCCTCAAGAAATCGAGGCATCACCATGTGGAGGAGAGCTTCTGAACTCATGTCTAACATTTGCTTGCAGTGTGGTGGCCACTGTTATATCATATTCACAAGGTCAGTCATAGTCTCAAATAGACTGTTGGGAAAGCTGGAACTTTCCTTTTATTTTTCACGTCGAGCAATCGGGGTACATTGTGCGAAAAGTTGACTCGGATCGAGCCTTGACGCAAAGTGTAGCAAAAGGCAGAACAGCAGTTCATCAACTGTGCGGTTGTTTACATTATCCCGCTATCCTGCAGCTGCAACTACGCAGGACACACAGGCCTAGTATATATAGATGTTTGTCTGTAAACAAAATTCTTTGCCTGCGTTCGTGTTGTCTAGCCTTCTCCTGTCTTTTCGTGCTGTCCCCAAGTTATCCCATAGGTACACTCTTGCATAACTTGCAATTATAAGATTCATGCTTGAGAATATAATCGGAAACTGTGCCATATGGATGACATTATTCATTACACGTGTTGGTGTTAAAGAAAGTAAGTGGCTGTGCAGTCTGGGTAGGGCTTCAGATCTGCTTGTTATAGCTATTCTTAAGTTGCTTCCAAAACTTGAGATACAACGATTCAAGCTATGTCTGTGAAAACACTGCATCATGTTACAAGGAAATGTTAGAACACTCATAGGAAATAGCTCGGTATTGCGAGAGGTTGTAGAAATTTGCTTTCTACAGCATTTTATAAAGATGTTTTTTAACTCCCGCATCTATCGTGTTGTCTCATCACAAAACTGTAAACAAATATGAGTATTATGCCTTGAGTTTTAGTAAAGATTACTCTAATATGATTAATCCTTTCAGACGCTATGCACGCAATTCAATACACCAAGATAGTGTCTTAATAGCAATAGCATTGATTAAAGTAAGGATATTTAAAATGTGTCCCGTACATCTTGAAACTCTTCTGATTGAAATAGTGCTGCAAGATTGAATTACACAGGCAAATTGTTTTAGTAAAGTAAGTATGAAGGTAGATGGTTGGGTTCTTTGCTTGGTATATGTCACTTCTTTCATCGTTTTTCACAGTGTGTTGCACCAGTCATAATTTTTGAGTGGCTGGATAGGTGCTGTTCAAGCCTGGTAGACATGAAATAGTTGATGTTTGCAAATCTCATGTACTTGCACTGAGTTTTTGCATGGAGTGCACATTCTATAAACTTCACAAACTCACTAAAGAACTGAAAACTCTTAATCTATTGTGCATCTGTAAGCATTTTATGAATCTGAAAATGTAAGAAATGCGGTGAAGCTAAGTTTTCAATCAACACAACTGATTGGCATGTGAAAGGGTTAAGGTAAGACGCTCCTTAAAACAATTTCTCGAAACATCGCAACATACCACCTGAGGGTCTCCCACCTTAACCTCTTACTACTGTTTTGCTAATCACAATATTGACTGAATGCAATATTTTTCTGACCAGTCTTTCGTGTAATGTAAAGAAAATTAACACGCCTAGTCTTACATGAAGATAAATTTGAAATCATTTATTTATTGCACTCACTTGGCAGCAGTTCGGAACTGTTCTTTATCAGTATAGTACTTGTGATTCACCTTTGTATTGCTGAGTACAGGTAGAGATATGGTTAGTTGTTTAATAAAAAGGATCCCTAATTTTCTACTTTCTGATTGTAGCTTAGACCGTCACTTGTACTTCACAACGAGGGGACTGCGGTAGCTAGGATATATAGTTTTCCTGAGAATTTTCATAGATGCAATTTTTATTCTGTCTACTAGCATGTTTGTATTACAGCATGAATTTCATAGATTAGAGGCTCCATGAAGGTACATTCTGTCGTTGAATGTCTATGAGATGGTTAAGCAGGTTGACTGTATCTAGTTACAACTCCTCATGTTCTGTGGCAGTTACATTTGCGTGGTTTAGTGCTGTCAGTGTAAGCTTAACATTTCTTTCCTTCTCCCAGGAAGGACACAAGCATTGAGGAGCCATTTGACCTGCCACTACACTGATATTGTATTTGGTAGGTTCTATTACAGGTTTTCTTTCATGTAGTAGTACCTGCTATAATTGTGCATAATGTGTTCAGACCCTTAGTCAGCAGGCTGTTTGACAACAGGTATTTACAAATGAAGAACTAACAAGATTTTCAAGGTCATTAGTGATACAATTGTTGCACACTGCTGAATTTTCCCGCAAATTAAATTATGAGCCATCCAGCAACTGCTGCTCTCCTGCCTTAATGCACAAACCTTCAAATACTGTTACCCCTATCTCACAAGTGTACAGAAGGTGCAGATGACTGTTCACAGCGACAAGGTCATAATTTTTACTTACATGCAAAAGTGAGTCGAACGTCAGGTACACATTTGAACTTTTCCAAAACAAGTTCGTCATCATAGTGCACAAATGCACATGTAACTTACCGCAATAAAAATACACGGGCACAAGAAAGGGAGACAAAGACAAGCGCTTCGTGACTCAGAAGTGCGTGACATAAGTGTTCCGACCAATTATTATTCCCTAAATTTTCTTCTACTGATCCAGGACTCCTGTGACTGCTTGCCTTAGGCAACATACACTGTTGCCTTCTTGCCCTAGAAAACATAACTAGTGCCTTCTTGCAGCCCTTTAAACTGGCAACATCTTCACCACCGACAGTAGAGCATGTTCAGATAAATTCAACTAGACATGCCTGGTGACCACTTAATTTTGGTGAACAAATTTTATTTGGTGCCCGAGCCTGACGACAATGAAATCAATGGTATCTTCTATTTTGTTGTAGCGTAAGCTGAACGACAGGGACAACAGAAAAGCAAATTCGACGCACAGCCAGCGTTAACGTTCAACAACAGATTCGTTTCCAGTTCTCGTCACTATATATACCCTCAAAACATCATACAAAACGTGTAAAAAATCGGTAAACATGAACTAAAAAAAACAGGAACCACACGCATGCAGTTTTTTAGGCACACAGATTGACAGACATATACACGTTTAACGCGAACAAAGATCGCATCATCTTTCACCTGCTTCTACTCATGATAACTGTTTTTTTAAATCTAGGTTTGCACTTGCATCTTTGGCAATGGAGGGAAGGAAAACCGTCAGCAGCCAGGTATTTAATTTGTTATTGTGTTCTCGTAGCCTGTCATTTATACATCTACCAGTTTAACCAATGTAGGACCATCTACACTCAAAGGAATGTCGTATACAACACACGTGATGCAATCAATGAATTTGTTTTTATGTTCCTTTTCGCATGCAGTATCCGCAATTCTTTCTGGCCTTGTCTTCTTACACTGGCTCCCCAATTTATTAGGAGCTGGAAAAACAATGTTGATGTCACACCTTCCAGTAGTCTTTATTCTGTGGGAGAAACTATGTATAAAGGGGATGACAGCAACCTTTCTTTTCTTTATGTCGGTGTTTGTACCATCCACTTGCTCGGAACCTTTTTCCACTTGGCTCGGGTAACCAGCGCCGCTTAAATGTGAGACTTGCCATCCGAAGCTATTGTGCATTAGGTGCTGGCATGGCTTCTACAGCGCTTCACTGAAACACACTTTCGTGATTCCCCTCTTCGCAAGTTTTGTATGCGTGGAATGAAATGGTAAAAGGGGCTTACTTGCCCTAGCTTCTTAACACCAGCAGGTTTTGTTATCGGTGAGCACAAAATTAATGTCAAGGAATCTAATCTTCCCGCAACATGGCTATCCTGCACCTAATGCACGATAGCTTCGAATGGCGAGTCTCACGTTTAAGCGGCTTTGGTTACCCGAGCCACGTGCTCGTGTCAGTCGCAGTAGGACTGCTTAAAAAGGCACAGCAAAAAGGTTCCGAGCAGGTATATCGTACAAGTACCGACATAAAGAAAAAGATTGCTGCCATCCCCTACATACATAGTTTCTCCCACAGCTTAAAGATTGCTGGAAGGAGTGACATCAATGTTGTTTTTTCGACGCCTAATAAATTTATGAGGAAGTCAAGGCCAGAAAGAATTTGAGATACTGCATGCGAGAAGGAACATAAAAGCGAATTCATTGATTATATCGTGTGTGTTGTATACCGCATTCCTCTTGGGTGTGGAGGGTCCTACATTGGTCAAACTGGTAGATGTATAAATAACAGGCTATGAGAACACAATAACAAATTAAATACCCTGGCTGCTGACAGTTTTCTTGTTCTTCATTGCCAAAGATGCAAGTGCAAACCTAGATTCAAAAAAGCAGTTATCATGAACAGAAGCAGGTGCAAGATGATGCGCTTAACTATAGACACTAGAAACATATCAACATTTGGTGACGCATGCATCAGTAAGCCTTCAATTTCATTATCCTCGAAAGAGCTTGTACATCTTTGTTCGTGTTAAACGTGTACATGTCTCAATCTCTGTGGCTAAAAAAACTGCATGCGTGTGGTTCCAGGTTTTCTTTAGTTATGTTTACCGAGCCTTTACACATATTATGTTGTATGACGTTTTGAGGGTATATATAGTGACGAGAACGGGAAATAAATCTGTTGTTGGAAGATAACACTGTGTGCATGCCAAATGTGCCTTTCTGTTGTACCTGTTGTTCAGCCTTGCGCTACAACAAAACAAAAGATGCCATACAAACAAGCCCCCACAGCTACCCTCATCGTTAGTTTCGCAAGAAAAAGAATTGTCTTTGAAAATACAATATAGAAGCATCTGTTCAATTGGAAGCATTTTTTTGAATTTTGCTGAATCCGCATTTTGAATTATCCCAAAGAAAAAGTGTGGCTATGGCTCTAAGAATATTTTGGCACAGACTGCAGGCAAATAGCATGAATTCCAACTAATTACCACGGAGTATCCCTGCTACGATATGAAGAAGTAAACCTTTGAAAACACAACGTTGCACATATGTGTGTTTTTATCTGCATCTATTAGCAGCACGGAATTTGGCCATCCTGTTGCCATTAAAGTCCCAGACATTTGGGGCAAATTGCTCTGCCCTAGTTGACTTTCAAAATCCACGAGAAGCGCTCATATTTGGGCATTGCTTTAGTTTCAGCTTTACTTTAAAATTTCTTTAGGAGAGGCGGGATTCTTAAAAAATTCCTAAATTAAGCACGTCACGGAAGTAATGCTGTCTGGAAGGACATGTTGCATAATTTGTTTCGTTGTGGGGTTGCCAGTCATGGAATGGACAGAATAAACGGTGTACTGCATGTAGCTGCCACATATGGGGTCCATGTGTACTTGTTGCAGGTTCCTTTACGTCGCGAAAGTGCTACAGGTTGCTTCGAAAAGCACAGACTGACAAAACGGCAAATTTTTGGGTGAACACAGCGCATAATTATAACTTTTTAAGGAGATGGAGATAGTATGTTGACGCACTAACGAACATAACTTTCAGTTATCATTGCTTAAGTAAAAAGTATATTGCACATTGCTATTTTCGTGACAAAACAAACCAAATCTGAAAGAGGCTAAAAGGCGCGCATGTTGTGGTGCAAGGCATGCTTTCTTCATATTGTTACTAATTTATAAGCTTGTCATCTGGACAGTACCTCTGGCTTGGTTGTTTTGCATCGGAATGGTACAACATGAGTGGTTTGAGCTCGTTTCAAGAGTGCTTCATTGTTTTTGGAAAACAGTGGAATCTGCAAGGTTTTCTGTTAGGGCAGTGAAGGTTGAAAGCCGTGGTCCGCAGTATGTGGTCGTGGTAGCTCTACCTACATGCAGAAAATGTAATCTCTGAATGTCAATGTGCACGTGAGAGCTTTGCCTGTTCCAAGTGAGCCATCAAATGACTTGGGGAGGTTTCATCTGAAGCTTTTCATGTTATAAGGCTAGGAACATATACCAACAAGGCAGAGTATGACATTTTTTATGACCCATTTGTTTTGACCAGAGCACTGGTAATTATATTTGTGACTTGGAAATCATTTATTGTTGATGTATCTGACTAAAAACGGTGATGATGGTGGTACAGTAAACCTTGTTACAAGAGACACTCAAGAGACCCGGGAAACATGTCGCTTGTAACCAAGGTCTCTTGTAACCAAAAATTCTAAAAATACTGAGGAGTCGGACTAGACCACTTTATTATACATCAGCACCAAAGTGTGTTTAAACACATCTTTGATGCGAACAGAGCTGTCTCATGGAAACATGGCAATGGCTCCGGAGTATGACTACCGGCATACAAAGCGAACAGCACCGCAGACGCTGTGACGGAAATCCAACTCAATGGTACTCTGTCGCAGAGTCGGTGTGGGACCGCCACAGCGATTATAGAAGCATAATCGCAGAAAATTCTGTGAAATTGGTAGTCTCAACCATGCGAGGAATGACAGCCGGCTGCGGAATGGAACAAAATCGAGCCAAGGGAATGAAAATTGCAGCACATACCAGTTAGTACGACGTTAGCCGCATTACGTAAGCGTGTCTGGGTTGTGTCTCTTATAAATAGTGAAGAATTTGCTCTAGGGACATAAAAAGTTGTCCTTAGTAACCGAGTGTCTCTTGTAACCATGTCTCTTGTATGCAATGTTGTTAACATGGCGAACATAGGAAAACCAACCAAACCATTTTCAAATGTCTCTCATAACCGAGTGTCTCTTGTAACAGTGTCTCTTGTAACGAGATTTTACTAATAAAGAGTCTTAATTGATTGGTGTTCTTTTCCCTTTTCAGGCAAAGCAGGAGGCATGTGCAAGCAACTAGTCATTCCGATTCTCAACCAATCCTTCTAGTCAGGCCATTTCTAGTGTCTTATCTTGCAAGTTCTTTTTTTCAGTAAAGCACAATAAACATGCAGTTTCGTTCAGATTCAGGTGGCTTGTTGCTTTTTGGGCACGAATTTGTATGTATGCTTTGTACACGTCATGTACAGAACTCAAATGCAACATGGCAACACTGACACGAAAATGACGCGGTGTAAAAGACAGTTACCCAAGGAGGAAACGTGCACACACAGCATGTTGAGCGTGGTGTATGTCCGCTTATGTGCATTGATTTCTGCCCCATTTCAAGCTATATCTGATGCGAGTTAGCCATGTTGTTATGTACAACTTGGTATAACTTATTTCAATGAAACAAACAATTTTCTCATTGTCTGGACATATACACCCGCATCATCATTTACAAAACAAATTTTCAGCTGTTGATACGAAGCAAGATAAAGCTGAACAAGTTCGTACGGATTCATGGTGCCAGGAACGCAAGCATAGAAAACATGGACACAAGAAGAACAAAAAAAAGGTGCTTCTGTCTTCCTTTTTGTTCTTTTTGTGTGTTTTATGTGCATACCTTTCCTCGCCACGGTCTATCCGTTTTTAATTAAAAAAGTACGGGGCTCAATTTACAGAATTTCCGTTCTACGGAGCTCACCGTTTTGTATTTGGAAAATACAGACAATTCTGTGATCACAACTACGGAAATCACCATTTTCCATTCGACGGAAATCACCGTTTTCCATTTGACGGAACTCTCCGTTTTTCATTCGACGGAAAAATTTTTTACAGACTGTCCGTTTTACGGAAACTCCGTTTTTCATTTACGGAAAGTGTCCGGCAACTTTTTACCTTCAACTTTCACCGTAAACTGAAGCAATTTTTTTTTACAGTGTA